>NC_141050.1:14955900-15123400 GCF_041138505.1 Cibotium barometz
ATATATATATATATATGTACATATATGTCATGTGCATCCTAGATGCCATGGACATTCTCAGGGCTAGATCCAGAAAAGGCAACCAGATAAAGAGTATGAACCCAGTAGAAGAACCAGGATGATGGAGCACAGAGCACAGAGCACAGAGCACAGAGCACTGATGGCAATGTAAACTGGAGCAGGGCTTGGAGAGCAAGAGGAAAAGCCTGTCGGCTGTACCACAAGGGAGTCGGCTGTACCAGAGGTGGAGGCGGCTGAACCAAGTTGAAGGGGGGTTGCAGGCGCATCATCGAAAACAAGCATTAATGACCAGTCGGCTGAATTAAATAAACTTTAATGAAAATATGACTGGCCTGCAGTCGGCCAGCATAAAGGGGGTCCAAGACCCATATAAAAAGGCCCAAGTGCTCCTCATTGAATTCATTCAATCCCACTAGGGGTTTGGATCCTTAGAGGTCCCATAGGGGACAGATTTTAGGGTTAACCACCTTTTTATGAAGGCAGCCAAGGGCTGCAAGATATGTACCTTTTTGTTCCATAGTATATACTGAATTTCCAGCGCTTCTCTCTCTCTCTCTACTCTCTCTCTACCTGCGTTTTTGCATCAGATGGTGCGTTTTTGCATCAGAAGGCTTCCAAGAGTGTTTAGGGTTGAAAGAAGACTACCCAGAGCTTCCGCATGTTACATTGGTATCAGAGCATCAGACTGAGCAAAGCTAAACACTGATTCAGTCCCAGATGATGGTGTACAGGTCCAAGGTACAGGAAAGTACACGGATTCAAAGCCCAAGGCGAGGAGCACAGAAGCGGGAAGAACTCCCAGGAGGTTTGTTGGTGGTGTTCCACAGTGCCAGATGGGGATGGCAGTTCCGTGAGCCAGATAGGTTCTCAGGTAACGGTCCCAAGGGAGGTTGATCCTCCAAGGGTGGTGTGAGAGTGCCAGACTCAGTTCCAGGAATGAAGACCAAGATAGTGTTCAGAGTCAGGGCAGGAATGGATTGTGGACTTTATGGAACCAGATGCATAGATCTTCGTCTGAGACAGAGTGGTTTGGAGAACAGACCGGATTTTTAGAGAAAAGGGTTTGCCAGGGATGTATGGATGGATGGATGACAGAGGGACTTCGGAACAGGATTGGGATGATGACAGTCATCCAAGAGCAGGTTGGATTCCCGTCATCAAGTTTAGCAGAGGGGGATGTCATGTGCATCCTAGATGCCATGGACATTCTCAGGGCTAGATCCAGAAAAGGCAACCAGATAAAGAGTATGAACCCAGTAGAAGAACCAGGATGATGGAGCACAGAGCACAGAGCACAGAGCACTGATGGCAGTGTAAACTGGAGCAGGGCTTGGAGAGCAAGAGGAAAAGCCTGTCGGCTGTACCACAAGGGAGTCGGCTGTACCAGAGGTGGAGGCGGCTGAACCAAGTTGAAGGGGGGCTGCAGGCGCATCATCGAAAACAAGCATTAATGACCAGTCGGCTGAATTAAATAAACTTTAATGAAAATATGACTGGCCAGCAGTCGGCCAGCATAAAGGGGGTCCAAGACCCATATAAAAAGGCCCAAGTGCTCCTCATTGAATTCATTCAATCCCACTAGGGGTTTGGATCCTTAGAGGTCCCATAGGGGACAGATTTTAGGGTTAACCACCTTTTTATGAAGGCAGCCAAGGGCTGCAAGATATGTATCTTTTTGTTCCATAGTATATACTGAATTTCCAGCACTTCTCTCTCTCTCTCTCTCTACTCTCTCTCTACCTGCGTTTTTGCATCAGATGGTGCGTTTTTGCATCAGAAGGCTTCCAAGAGTGTTTAGGGCTGAAAGAAGACTACCCAGAGCTTCCGCGTGTTTCAATATATATATATATATATATATATATATATATATATATATATATGTATGTATGTATGTATGTATGTATGTATGTACATATATACATGTATACATATATATATATATATATATATATATATATATATATATATATATATATATATATATATATATATGTACAGAGAGAGAGAGAGAGAGAGAGAGAGAGAGAGAGAGAGAGAGAGAGAGAGAGAGAGAGAGATTTTATTAACCTCTTCCAAAAGACCGAACTCGGCCTATGAGACAAGTCGGTGTACCTGTATGGGGTATCCTCTGTCATCCCAACAAAATGAAAAAGTACTGAACTAAAAGGCTGAATCTGGGTGTGCAATAAGTACAATGAGTGGGGGAGGGGATGGAGCTCTACTACTAGGAGAATGCAAAGCTATATGCATGCAGTATACGATCATGATATGCAACCTAGCTAGCTCCATCCTGTACCATACTGGGGGTATAAAATGGTATACATCAATGAAGGGGGTGTCCACAACTCCCTGAAGAACATGCCTGGGTCTCGAGCCAATCGCTCTGCACCCTCTCTGTGAAACTGAGCTCTGATCTCTGTCATCTCTCTCTGGTATAGGCGTGGTGTCCGAAAGCCATGTGTCCTCTGTCTACGGGCTCTGAGTGTCTCTGCTCTCTGGAGAGTAATGAACCTGTCGTGTAGGGGCTGGGAGTGGGATGGATCTCTAAAAAAATGTAGTAATCTGTGTCTGTCGTCCCCCCTCTAGAGCTGTCTGAGCCTGTTATGATGTCTCTCTATGACGCTGTATGTCTAGAATGAATCTCTCCAGTATGCGGCGCTGGTCTGCTGCCTCAAAGATCTGGCGTAGGGAATGTGGCTCTCTGAATAAAATGGGATATCTCTCTCTGATGGCTGTATATGCTCTGCATCTGCATACATAATGCTCCTCACTCTCCACCTCTCTGCACAATCTGCATACTCTCTCCTCTCGGGGGATCCGTGCTGCTCTGCCAATCTCGATCTCCAATCGTTGTGATGAAACTCTAAGCTGACCAATAGCCACTCGGGAGCCGTGTAGTAAAAAGCCCTCCATGTATCTAGGCCTCTCTATAAATCCAGCATCAGTGATACTCATGAAGTGATCTCTGTAGTATAGCATTTTTAGTGGAAGAGGCTGTGTAGGTGATATCCATGTCTCTCGTGTATAGAGCTGCCATAGGTCCTGTCTCGATACTCTGTTCCTCTCACTATGAGAGAGACGGATATGTGGTGCATCCCTGTCATACTGGAATGGTGGTAGATGATCCATGTCTAGGCCATGCTGTGAGAACCAATGTGTGACCTGTGCATACCATGATCCTCTATCTCCTGCCTCAGCCAGTTGTCTAGATGCCTCAAAAGCTCTGTATGACAATCTGTCCTGTGGCATCTCTCTGAATCTGTCTAGCAGGCATATAGTCTGGAATATGGCCTCTACCATCATAGGAGGCGCAGCAAAATTTGCTTGGATAATGTCATGAGGAACTGACGGTTTGCTGCGTATCATGCGTGCCATCATGAGGGCCTGTGGTCTCTCTATCTGTGTCCACCAATGGGTAGCAAGGCTTGGCGCCCATACTGCTGCTCCATACATCAGTGCCGGTGTGACTAATGTGTCAAATAGCCACCCCTTCGTCCGGGCTCCTGAAAATGCACCTGGTGGCACAGTCTCTCTTGCATAGCCAATGCTGCATATCCTCGTGTCAATCTAGCTCTGGCTGTGAAGCGTGTGGCTGCTAGAGAGAAGGTAACGAGAGAGAGACTAGAGTGTGTATGTATGAGCCTTGAGGGAGGGGGGAAAATCCAAACAGGTGGCTTGTAACGCCAGCGGGGGGTACCCGTGTGTAGGGTATAGAAGGGGCCGGTGCGCCAAGTGGTGTGAAAGGCCTGGCGCCGCAAGATCGCCGCATTCGAGTCGCCCCGGATGCGGTCATACTGTCCTCGCAGGGTGTGGATCGACTCTTGCCAAATCCCCCGAACAGTCTCTGCTGGTGGCTCCAGTCTCCCCAAAAAGGCCCCGAAACACCGGGTTCTCCAGGTGAACCATATGGTGAGGCTGCGGAGGAGCTCCCATCGTAGATCCCTCTCCTGTGTCCAGCCGACGGACGAGAAATCCGGTGAAGGAACAAGGCGAGGCTGGCCCCTAATGAATCTGATGGCCTGGCTGTCCTGCTCCGTCTCGTATCCCAGAGCAGGCCCTGACGAAGTCGACCAAGCAGCGGCACCCCACGTATACATGCCCTCTGGAGAGAGGGGGGCCAAAATGCGCAGCATCCTCAGCCAAATCTGCTGCGCCTGTGGACAGTCCCATAGGCAATGTCTCCAATGGGTGGCCGCATCGGACGCAGGCCGCTGGAAGACCACTGTAGACAAGCCAGGTGCCAATTGCAGAGCCCCTGTGGGCAACCAGTCACTGGAAAGTCGAGATCTTGCGTGCCTGTCAGCTAGCCCAGAGCCTGGTCCAAAAATCCTCCAGGAACTTCTGTGAGAGTCCCTGTAGCCGCCAATGCTCCGATGCAGCTGGAGAGACCATCCTCCTCGCAGACAAAATTTGCCTCCCCAACCGAACAGTGTACTGGAAAAAGGTGATCTCTGTGGCCTCGAGGGACGCATAAGGGTCATGCCACTCGTACTCGCTAGGGTCCCACTGGAGCCGGGTCAAGGGGCGCGCAGCATATGCCCATATGCGCCAATCAGAGTCCACATCTGCAGGGTCTGGATCAATATGCCACTTCCGGGAAGCGGCGGCCACTACCCGTATCCTCTGAAAGATGCACTCTGCAACCAAAGGCGACTCCGCCTCCACTCTCTGAAGTCTGCCCTCATCTTGGATCTCATAGTAGAGGCATCTACCATCTTCAGTGCAAGCTCTGACAGCAATCAGGATCTCCAACTGTGTAAAGGCTCCCATCCACCGTGGGGCCGTTGGCTCGAAAGGCGTGAACCACTCCTCAGTGAGTGCCTCCTGAATGTCATCCCTCATAATCAGCCCCCCTCTGAAGTGACTCAGCCTCTCCACTTGGATCTCCTCTCCACGTGGCTCTCCTCTGGGAGACTGCAGAAGGCTTGCCAGTCTCCAAAACTGCGTGCTGGGCCTGCCGCGCCAATGGTCCCCAGGCTAGACGAGGCCGAGAACCCAGCATATGACCCTGCTCTCTGCGTACCGCGGGGCTCCAGATGAGCGGCTGTCTGGCCCGCTCCTCATCACAAGTAGGAGGTCTCTGAGAAAGCCCCGGTCTCAGCAGCTCCCAAGCTCGCAGGATGCTCAAGGCAAATCTGTCTTCCTCCCATCCTCTACTGAGGCTTGTCCTCCTCATCTCTATGAAGATCCATCGTATCTCTGGTGCCCAAGTGCCCCCTGCTGGGGGAGCCCTAGTCTGCAGTCCTCGTTGAAAAAGAAGCTCCTTCCAAGGCTCAGCGCCTGGAAGCAACCCCCGAACAATAAGCTTCCCCAATAAGGCTCTACTCTGATCAACTGGATCTATAATGCGCTAGCCCCCCTGGGCGAGCGGAAGAGTAATAACTGCCCAAGCAACCTTAGCCCGGGCCGGTTGACCATCCCGCCCAGACCAAAGAAAGTTCCTGATCAGCCTTTGTACTTGGCTGATGCAAGAACTTGAGAAGATCCAGCAAGACGTGATGTACCACATAGTCGCTAAAAGCACCTGATTTGTCACCACCACCCTCCCAGCCAAGGATAGCCGAGCTATACTCCAATACAAAAGCTTCTTCCGAATGCTCAGAAGAAGCGGGGCGATCTGCTGCTCAGGTGACAAATCGATCTGCTGCTCAGGTGACAAATCAAGTCCAATCTCGCATCCCAAATACCGCACTGTTGTGCCAGGAGGAATCCATCTAAAACCCGGGTCTGGGATCCATGCCGGAGCGGGAGCGCTACTGATCCAAAAGGCCACTGTCTTCGGCCAATTGATCAATGCTCCCGAAGTTGCACCGAAAACCTGTAGCGACAGCTCTGCCCTCTCAAGATTGGCCTCTTGGCCATGCAAAAACAATCCCGTGTCATCAGCAAACTCAGAATCGAGTAGGTCCTCACCCCGGACTGGGAGCTGGAGTCCTCTCAAACCAACCTCCTCTGCTGTCAGATACATGCTCATAGCCTCAGCAAAGAAGAGAAAAAGAAACGGGGCGAGAGGGCACCCTTGACGGACTGATTTGGTCAACTCAAAACTCGGCCCCCGTCCTCCTACCAGCAGCACCACCTGGCTAACGCTGTGGAATATAGAGCCGCCACTCCTCGAATCCAGACTGGCTCAAAACCCAGGCGAAGCATAGTTCCCTCTAAGAAACCCCAAACGACTCTATCGTATGCCTTCTCAAAATCGAGAAGCATCACGACCAGGTTCTCACCGAGAAATCTAGCTCGGGCCGTCGCCTCCCAGAAGGTGAAAATGTTGTCAAGGATACTGCGCTCCTTGACGAATTCTATCTGGGTAGCATGAATTAGCTCCCCAAGGAAGGGCTGGATCCTCAAACTCAAGGCCTTTGCCAGGACCTTGTAGACAGCATTGAGGATCGTAATAGGTCTCCAATGCCGAATATCATCTGACACTCCCTCCCCCTTGGGGATAAGAAAGATCAAGCCCTCTGAAAAGCTCTGTGGCATCACCCCAGTGTCCAAAACATACTGAAAGCCCCTGCGGAGGCCTGGCCCCAAAAGGTCCCAATAGCGCATAAAAAAGGCAGGCGTCAATCCGTCCTCCCCAGGGCAACTATGGCGCGGAAGGACTCTCAAAGCCTCAACAAGCTCATCCTCTGAAAGAGGCTCACCCAGAACTGTACGCATACGATCTGTGACCCTCCTCTGCACATGGGCCCACACAATCTGTCTGCAAGCATCACGTGCCTCCGTGGCTGGCTCCGCTGAAAGCAGGTCTCTATAGAACTCAGTGGCAATGGCTCTAATCTCCCCGGCCTCAGTGGCTAACGATCCGTCCTGCCTCGTGAGCTAGCGTACTCCTGCTCGAGCATGGCGGGGTCCGGTAATCTCAAAGAACTCCCCAGTCACTCTATCACCAAGCTGCCTCCACTGAGAGGCCTGGCGATGATAGTAGAACTCATGTCTCTGCTCCTCTGCCTCTCTAACCTCCTGGCGTGCCTGGCTCAGCTGGGACGCCACCCACTCACATGTAGGCTGCTGCTCCTGAAGGCGGTGGAGCGAAGCAAGGCTACGTCTCAAGCGACGCTCCCGCTCTCGTGTCTCTCCCAGCGGTGTCAAGGCTACAGCGTGCAAAAAAGAGCTGAGCTCGATGAGTCCCTGGGCACATTGGCCTGTTGCATCCAGGTCAGAGCTCTGGCTATCATGCCATATCCTCTCAATGTCCTCAGAAAGACTGGGATCTGTAAGTATCCTCTCTGGGATCCTCAACTGCAAGCTGGTCTCCCGTGTCCTCTCCTTAAGTGTCAAAATAACTGGCGCATGGTCTGAAAAAGAGGTGCCAGCGAGAATGCCAATGGAGCCCCCACGCTCCCTGAACCTGTCGCCCACATAGAAGCGATCAATCCGTGATAGATTAGTCCCTCCCTGCCG
The DNA here is from genome assembly GCF_041138505.1 of Cibotium barometz. Lineage (NCBI taxonomy): Eukaryota > Viridiplantae > Streptophyta > Polypodiopsida > Cyatheales > Cibotiaceae > Cibotium > Cibotium barometz. Next base: position 14,963,329 of record NC_141050.1, read on the forward strand.
GCGATCCGACCGAGAAAAACTAAGACTGTCCTGAGAGCGGGAAAAAGCCTCATGCTGCCATGCATCAGTGATCCGCAGTGTCATGCAAAATCGCTCCCAAGCCGCAAGCTCCGTGCCGTGCACTGTAACATGACTGCCTCCCACCCTATCGGCCGGGTCCTCAAGCATGTTGAAGTCTCCCCCGACACACCAATGTGCGGCGGCCTCGGGCAATGCATATGTAACAAGGGGTTAGAACTCTGCTCTGGCACTAGCATGGTTGGGCGCATAGACATTGAGCACGCCAGAGAGGTGATCGTGCATCCTCAGAATAACACATTGTGCTCTACCAGGCACAATGACCCCGCGATCCACAATGGCCTGCCGCCATACATGCGCAATGACCATACATACTCCTCCCTGCCTACCCAAGGGGCCAAACCCTGCAAACCAAAATGTGTCCCATCTACCAGGCATCATCGAACCATATCTCCGAATCCTGCTCTCACTCAAATGGTGTTCTTGCATCATCAGAATATCAATACTGCCCCCAACCAGGCATCTCTGAAGCTCCTGCCTCAAGCAACCACGATAACGTACATAGTGTGCGCCGCCAAGGCCCTGTACATTCCATGAGATGATCCTCATGGATGACCTGATGAGGTGGAGGCTGTCTCAGCCATACGGCGGGCCTTCGCAAGCGGCTTGGATGGAGAATAGTCCCCATCCGAGCGGCTACGAATCTGCCCACCCAGTGTGCTGCAAGAATCTCGGATCAGGCGCCAGTGGCTCTGTCCCATGGCGACTGCCTCCCGCTCAGAGAGAGCAACCTCATGTATGCATACATAACCAGGGTCGCGTGCTAGGTCTGCCACTATGTGAACCACCAAATGTCGAATCCCGGAGGCATCCGCACTCCCGGTATCAAAGAAAAACTCAACTGCCTGAGTCTTCAAAATGCTAAGAGCGAGATCCAGAGTCCACTCCCGGTCGCTAGTGCCACAGAGAGGGAAGGAGAAGGCCACCGTTGAATCAAGTGCCTCCTTCCCTCGGGCCGGAGGTATCACCACATGAACTCTGATGGGTGCTGGCTCATGGGGGCCCTCCGCTCCAAAAAGCCGTGTGAAGGAGTAGTCAAAAGCCTCCGAGCGCTGTCTAGTGTCGAGACTACTCAGCCGACTGCGGATAGAGGATATCTGTGAAGCCCGAATCGGCATGGTAGGTCTCCTCTGTGGTGCTCGAAGGTCTCCTGGGGAGTTGAGGCGAGCGGAGGGGGAGGAGGGGGGGGAGAAGGGGGTGGGGAAGGAGCTGCTGACAAAACGGGAGCGAGAACGGGAGGAGGCGAAGGTGGAAGTGACGCGGGAGGGGGCAACGGGGGAGGGGGGGTGGGGGCGAAGGAGGGGGTGCTGGCATCTCCTGATCCTCAGTCTGCGCTGGGGTCTCCTCCTGGAGGGGAGCAAAGTTGTTCCTCACTGGAACCCAGTGATGCTGAGACTGTGACTGTTGCTGCATTGGTCTCTGGGCATGTTGCTGTGGGTGTCTCCCTCTACGGCACCCCTGTCCAGGGTGCCAATCCGAGGTCTCTGTGGGCTGAGCAGGTGTCCCAGAGGCTGCCTGCCGAGCCGCATCTGTGGGCGGGCCATCGGGGGCCTGCTACCTGCGGTGAAGGTCGGGGTCTCCTGCGAGGGTAGGCCTTTGCCAGGTGGCCGACCCGCCTGCATATAAAACACTGGTTCGGGAGCCCCGAAAACTCCACTCTCTGATCGATCCACCCCCCCTATCCTAGGTAGCTGAATGACCTTCGGAAGGGAGGAGATGTCAAGAACCAAAACTCTGACCGAAGGTAGGCCAGCTGCTCTAGCCACCACTGAAGCTGCTGTGGGGCCAATCTCAAGCACCGAGCCCACCAATGCTCCTATCCTAGAAAGGAGCGGAAGGTACTCGCGGCGGAGTCCAGGGAAGCAAACTGTGACATGGAATAGGCGCTCTCCCTGCTCGGCCGCTGCTGGGTCGAAGCCATGCTGCCAAGGTCTGAAGAAGGCCCGAGCGCCCCTGATGTCAAGGGGACTCATGGCTAGGACCTGGGCCACGCTTTGGGCTGTCTCGAACTCAATTTGGTAGTGTTCGCGGCCCAGTAACTGAACGTCCAGGATCTTGCCCACATCTGCAAGAAGGCGGGCCTATAGAAGATCCCGAATCTCCCCTCTGCTGGGGCGAGTGCCGACTATACGGCAGATGGTGGAATGTGCGTGGAGGCGTTCCACCTCTGCGGCGAGGCTCGCTTCCTCTTCTGGCGAAAGAGAAAGCCTGATAGGGGTATCCTCAGCCAGGGGTGGGTGAGGGGGTTGCGGAAGAGTCCCTCTGAGGTGGGGTGGGAGGAACCTCCATCAGTGTTTGAAGCTTAGTCGAAGGCGAAGTGAAAACGGAGTGTCCTGCAAGAACCGAGCTGCACAAAAGGCGGAGCGGGGAGGGGCGGAGGAGGAAAGGCGGAAGATAGAGGGGGAGGGGGGAGACAGAGGGGAAGGGGCTGAAAACAGAGGGGGGCAAAAAAAAATTAAATAATTTTTTTAAAAAATAAATAATTAAAAAATTGAGAGGGAGGGGCGAAAGGCAAAGTCGACGAAAGGCAGGGGGCGGAGGAAACGCGAAAAAGGGGGGGGGGGAAGGGCAGAGGCAGGCGGAGGGGTCGGGTCGGGGAGGAAGGGGAGAGAGCAGGGGGCGGCGCGGCGCGAAAGAGAAGGGGCAGGGGGCGCGAGAAAACTAGGCGGGGGAGCAGTCGCGAGGGCGGAGAGGACGGGGGCGGGGGGGGGGGGGGGGGGGCGTCTCGCGAGGGCGGGGAGGAGGGTGTGCGAGTAGGGGGGCGAAAGCTTCAGCGGAGCGAGTCGAGATCCTCACAAACGAAGCGTACCCTCATCTCTCGCTAGTTGCGCAGCCTCATCTATAGTACCAAGCTTAGGATTTGGACTCATCTTGATGCTATCCGGATCTACCTCTTGAATGCTAACTTGTTGTCAGTACCAAAAGTATGTGCGTATTGTGCAATAAAACATGCATAAGTTAAACAAGAAAGTGCATGTGCCATGTATCCTCACCTGCTTCGTCGTCCCCAACGTGTGGAGACTCCGCACAAACTTCAACTTTGCCTTGCAATACACTAACTTCTCTAACTGAGAAGTACTCAAACGATTCGGAATCTTGGTGTGTATGAGCGAGTATAAACTCCAATTACACTCACATGCTCCGGCATAGCAATCCTATAGGCATAAGCATTATGTTTATACCATAGAAGTTAGACTGTACTTAACGTTTTGGGACAATGGGATGCACGGCCAAATATCTAAAATTAGTAAGATTACCTGAGATAGAATACGAAGGGCCAAGTGGCACACTTTTGGAAGTCCATGGTAACTATAATTCTGCCACCATGTCAAAGGAGACTTGCAAGTCTCCTTTCACAAAGCAAAAATCCTCGAAAAAGATGGGCCCAAGCTATTCATATAGCTAATCATCTCTTGATCTAACTCCATTTGCTCGTCTTCTGAATATATCTTGTCGACGTATGCATCTCGCGTAGTCAACAAGGTAGCTTGTTGAAATAGCTCATAAAGGATAAAGCAATGCAGCCATCCCATGGATGGGACGACTCATATACGTTCATCTATAGGCAACAATGGCTATAATGTCATCTCGTCTGCGAATAAATCAATATTCAAGAATGAGGCAGTTAGAGAAACCCACCCAAGTTCCCAAAATCCAATTTAGGGTTTACATGTCCTCATTGTAACAATCAAAGAATGTAAGGTTTAGGTGGATAAAATACCGTTGCTATGTAAGCGATGAACAAGCTTTGACATGGGCCTTCATCTCCATGAAAAGAATGGTAGACAAGCCGCAAAGGCGACCCCTCCATGTTGATCATGCGTAGAAGGACAACAATGGCTTGAGAGCCACTGTGATGTTCTGCACCTCTGATGAGAACTGCTCATCAAGCACTTTCCTTTGTAAATACCTTGTGGGCTCAGACTGAGCATGATGCATCAACCTCCATGTAGAATCCACCACTGTATGCAAAAGAGGATGTTGAAGCTTGAACAACCTTTGCAACACAATGTACATGTATGCAAATTGTATCTTCGAGGGACGAACCATGTCCAAAGGGCTATGGCTCCGGAAAATAGCTAGTGCTTGATGCTTCTTGCGAAAGAATGTAGTGATCCGTGTAGCATTGACAACCACATGCTGCACCCATGGAGCTTCCCTATGCCATCCATAATCAAGTCTAAGCAACGGGCTGCATAGGGGGTCCAAACAATGCGGGGGAACTTAGCCTCCACCATCTCTCCCATTGCCTTGTAGTTAGGCGCATTGTCCGTGATAGCCTGTACCACATTATCCATACCCACCTCAATGATTGCTTGTCGAATGTGTGTGAAGATGAACTCGCCAGAAATGCGATCACTTGCCTTCCCAGCATCAACTGCACGTAAGAAGTATGTGCCAAGGCAAGACGGCACAAGGATATTGATGAAGTGTCGTCTGGGGGTATCACTCCAACTGTCAGAGATGATAGTGCATCCAAATTGCTTCCACCCATTTCTCATGGGTACCAGGGCCTTGTCTATTACAGCCTTCTGATCATCCACGACTGTAGTACACATTTTGGTATAGTCAAGGCCTGTCCATGTGTCAGTATGGCCAACTTGTGCGCTAGTCCTAACTATTCTCTTCCATTGGTCAATACGCAATACATTAAAGGAGATATTGCACTCAATGAGAGTGCGTGCTATCTCCATCTCTGCAACCTTCTATCTTTCCTTTACCCATGAATGCGCATTGATGCATGATTGCAAGGTGGATTGCTTTTGCACAGGCTTGGGTACACTTCCTTGTGCACGAGTATCTGCCGCTACATCCACATCCTCCTCATCAGCAAGACGAGTCCTCTTTCTGCTTCCTGATTCCTTTGTTTGTGTTGTATGAGGCATAGAAGAGGGTCGAGTCCCTAAATGACAAGGTAAAGGCTCGAGTCCATCAAGCAATACATCCTCAAAAGTATCCTCATTTGCGGTAGGAGCCATCAACGATCGATCACAAATGATTGCATCCTTCACTTCCATAGGCACATGTTCACATGCACCAATATTCACACTAGTCCCTATCCCTGTCAAGTGACGAATAACACGAGTGATTGTACTTGTGCTTGTCTCCGAACAATACTTTGCCAGTGACGGGTTCTTGTACCGGATTGTCATGGGGTCCTCACTATATTGAGGACATTGGTATGAGCAACCCAATACGCGTTTATTGCGCAAGGCATAGTGTAAGCTAGTTGCTGCAAAGAAATAAAACTGTTGTCAGAGAGCCAGAATATAGACTATGTACAGTGTGAAGAGAGAAATGAAATGATATATTAACGTCTTCAGAAGGCCAAATGACCTATGAGACCAAAAAGGTTACAACAATTGGTGGATCTGATACAATGTCTGTGTAAGAAAAGCTAAAAACAACTAAACAACTAACTGAAACTGAAGCAACTATGAGGAAAAGTACGGTACTAGGAGCTCCTAATGGATAACATCTGGGAGGAAAACTCCAGCAACAAAGGTAAGCATCATACACATCACTATCCAAAGATGTCTCTCATCGGTCGATGGCGGATATCCTCAATGTCCTCCATGGTGAGTACTCTGACTGGATGTCTCCCATGCCGTGCTAGTATGGTCCTGATCCTCTGTTGTAGTCTCCGCCGGTGTCGAGATGGGCCTCTCATCTTGGGGCGCCTGGACCGCCCCAGCGTTATAGCCCGATCAATCAGTGTACCTCTGGTGCGGCTATACTCTGGGGCTAGCTGCAATGCCTGCTGGCCTGACTGCTCAATCTCTGGTCGAAAGAAGTCTGTAATCTGCCTCTGTAGGTGTCTCTCCCTCTCTTATCCCCTCCCTCTCAAGAGACCCTCTCTATGTCTACGAAGCTCCAGCATGTATAATCCGAGGCATCTCTGATCCTGGTATTTCATGACTCTAGAAAGTGGTGCGAAACCCCCTCTAAACAGGCAGTGAAAACGGCCTCGTATCTCATAATATACTGGACAGTGACATATGTAATGTAACTCTGTCTCTGGCTCCATCTGGCACAGCTGACAAATCCTGGCCTCACCTGGTACTCCTTTGAATCTGCCAGTCTCAATCTCTAGCTGGTGTGAGGATGTGCGCATCTGACCAATAGCACACCGTACCCCATGAGAAAGATGAGTATCCATGTAGCTGGGTCTAATCATAAACCCATCCTGCGTGAGCTGGAGAAGATGATCTCTATAGAAAGCCATCTTCGTACCAAGCTCGTGTGTTGGCTGTATCCACGTCCTCCTAGTGACCAGCTGAATCAAGTCCTGCCTGATAAGTCTGGTAATCTCTGCCCGTGTGAGAGAGAGGGAGGGTGCATCCAGGGAGTACTGAAATGGAGGTAGCCTGTCCATACTAAAGCCATGCAGCTGGAACCAAGCTGTCATCTGTGCATACCAACATGATCCGTCTCCCTGTGATGCCAACTGTCGTGAAGACTCCAGGGCTAAGCGAGCATATCTGTCTCTAGGGAGAGCCCAAGTGCTATGTATAAAGGAGACTGATCGAGTGAGTGCCTCTACTACCAATGGGGGGCAGCCATCTCTGCACGGATAATATCATGTGGTACGGAGGCCTTGGTCCTAATCATCCGGGAAATCATAGAAACCAAGGGCCTCTCCATATGTCTCCATCCATCAGTGCTACCAGCTGGGTTGTGGAATGGGGCTATCATGAGCTTCATGGAGGATTGGCTTCTTTAGGGAGGGGTCCTTAGGAATACATAGCCTGGGTGTTCTTTGACCTTGGCGGGATCTACTCAGATACCATCTTGGGATACAATGAATCCAAGATACTCAATCTGGTTAGTAAAGAAGGTACATTTACTTTTCTTAGCATAGAACTAATGTCTACGCAGAAATTGTAGCACTCTACGCACATGCTCTTATGTTCTTCCACCGACTTGGAGTAGACTAGAATGTCGTAAAAAAATATAAGAACAAATTCAACCAAGTAGGGATATAATATATCTTACATTAGGCGGTTGAAAGGTGCAGAAGCATTGGTTAACCCGAATGACATTACAGTAAACTGATAGTGGCCATAACGGGTATTGAAAGTTATCTTGGTGAAAAGATGCAGGGGAGAAGAGAGCTTGAGCTCTTGCAAGCGCGCGCGCGCGCACACACACAAATCCTACGGAAGAACACACAAGGTGAGAGGCTGAAAATTCTTCTTCTTCTTCACACAATAAAAGAGGTCTACAAAGAAGATAAAGTGACTAACACACATAATAGAGTATATACAAGCGTTCCATAATGTGAACATGCTAAGTGGAGTGGGTAGGTGTGGACTAGTCGGTGTAGTCCAACTGCAGAATCTTTGGCAAAGATATGTCGGTGCTAGCTACCAAATCCGCCAGTGATGTAAATGTCGAATGGTCATGCAAGCGCCTTGTGATTGTCAGTTCATGTTGAGCTTGAGATCTCAATAGTTCTCCTCAAGCTCAACACCAGATTATGAAATCCAAGCATATCTTGAAATCTGTGGAGCTTCTCAGCTCCCAAGGTCTTCGTGAAGATGTCAACGATATGATCTTGTGTTTTGACGTAGGCCAAGTCGATGTCGCTTGCCAAGACTTTCTCCCTGATAAAGTGGTAATGTACTTCAATGTGTTTCGTCCGCGTATGGAAAAGTGGGTTCTTGGCCAATTGTATTTTGCTAAGATTGTCACAATATATGACAACCTTTCTCTCCACATGCAACCCCAAATTAGCAAGTAGCTTGCGTAACCAAGCTATCTCACATGTTGCCACCGTAGCTCCTCTGTACTCTACGAGCTTTATGCTAATGAGAAGAAATTGGAATTTTATTTATACGAGGTTCACTACCTTGGATATATAATCAGTGCTGAAGGCATCCAATTAGACCCTGCGAAGGTGGCAAAGATCCTTAATTGTGGAGATTCCGGAAACAATATATGACATTAGGTCGTTTGTGGGTTTTTACTAGGTATATTCTACCCACATCGATAAGTTTTCTGACGTCTTGGCAGCTCTGAGTGATTTGCTTAAAGGCGTCAAGACTCATAGGCAAAAGTTCAAAATGACCCCTTGGGGTTTGTAGGCTTTTAAGGACCGCAAGGTATGTGAGGCTCCTTGTTTAGCATTAGCCTCCTGGGATGACCTGTTTTAGGTGATCATTGATGTGAGTAACATCGCTATTGAAGCGGTCTTGCAACTGAATGGGCATCTAGTAGCTTTCATGTACCGTAAGCTAATTCTTGCAGAGAAGAACTACTCGCTTTATGACGGGGAACTCCTCGCGGTGACATAGGCCCTGAAGCATTGGAAACGTTTTCTTTATGGGCGCGACTTTCAGGTTTGCACAGATCACCAAGCTTTGCGTTGGCATTGAGACAATGCCAAGTGCAAATTGGAGTGACCGACAACACCGTTGGAGCCAGAATCTCCAGCAGTTTGGTGGTATGATCGAGTATCTGATATGCAACTTATGCAAAAGCATTTTTTCAATGGAATAGAGAAGAGATTGCTTAAAGTGCTTGTAGAAACGATAAAGGAGAGAGAGAGCACATAGCACACTAGATTGGGTCCCAACCACCCTCTTAAGGTCCCCCATCTCTTTCCGAGTTGTATTTGCTTATGTATAGCAAGATGTAAATGAAGTACATGATTGACTTACTGGCTGTGGCTGTCCACTAAACAGTGAACAGAGACATCTTGGGGACTGTTTTGGGCTGAATGGAACCTTTGTTTTGGGGCTGATGTAGGCCAATTATGTGCTGTGCGTTTTGCTCTAGAGATGGCCTTCTTGATGAGCTGTGTTTTAGGGCTACAGGATGGCTGGATATCCTTCTATGCTCTCCTTCAGATGATGAAGATATTGTTGATCTCTATGCTCCCCTTATGCAAGCTATTCAAGGGTCAATTGCCTTCTCATGCTTGGGCTGACCCTTGAGTCCGTAGGGTGCAAAATGATTTATGCCCTTGGCTGGCTGCTCTTCTATAGCGATCCAGGGCTCGGGTTGAACCTAAGATTGCTCTCAAAAGACGTGCCCTTTACATTGGTACCCTCTATCAGCCCAATAATTGGTCCACCTTTGCCCCTTTTTGGTCCACACTAAAGGTGCCCATGGGCTGGCCCATGGCCCCCCAAAGACTAAGGCTTTTGGTTAGATAAATGTCTGCCGTCTGACACTTTGACACGACATATTTGCCTGGGACTAGGGCTGAAAACATGCTCTTGGCCCAAAAGGTGGCTGACTATCCTAGAAGTTGCAGAATGTCTGTAGCACCCTAGGACAATGGTGCACGTGACAGATATAGTGATGAAAGTGTAATCGGTCCTTTTACAGTACGCATTCATGCCTTTTTAGTCCCGAATGGAATAAAGGTTTGCTCAGTTTGATGGCTGGTTCTCTCTCCTTCACTTCTGCTTATTCCTGTTAATCAAAGTGTTGCTACGCTAACCTTTTTTCTTTACAATGACTCAGATGATTTCGTTTGAGTCAAGTTGGTTTCAGTCTTTCTAAATTATGGTGATTTATGCTTTGTGATCATAGTCATTGCATTTTTACTCTGGTTGTTCATTGCGTATTTTTTTTTCTATGGAAGACAATGAATCCCTGAGCGATTCTTTTGAAGCCATTTATTTTCTTTCTTTGATGCAGGCATGTGAGCCTTTTAGAATTTCTTATGCAGCTGCATGGGCAAGAGTGTCGTGGACCAGTCTCAACCACACTTTGGGAATCATTGGCTCGTCAAACATAGAAACCACAGATTTTGTGGATACTGTATCAGATGCCTGCGGAAAGAGTAGCGTCCTCTTTGATACCTTGAATCGAAACAATAATTCTCAAGAAGCACTCAAGGTGTTTTGTGAGAGCCTGGAGAGGTGGGCAAGAAGTGGTTTAGCAAGCTCAAAGAAGCCTTTCCCTCACTCACTCCTGCAGCTTTGGTTCAAGGTAGATTTGCAACAATGAGGTAGCCTTGGTTTCATCTGTTCTCAAGATTAAGAATAGGTTATTGGTATTCTTGTATCTTCCTGCAAATGTACTTGTTGTTTAGAGCATAACAAGCTTGTGCTCGGGCACAGAGGGTCTTGGCTATGAAGCTGACTAAGGACAAAGATGCCGGGGAGAACACAATCTGCTTTTTTATCGCTAACCTTGATCCTCCGCTACCACTCGATGCTGCAGGCCTACTTTTGGAAGAGGTAAGCACCTTGCAGGTCAAATCAGTTTTCTGTAACATGATTTCTATTGATGTTTTGTTTTTGCACATCACAAGTATATCTGGATTTGTGAGCGTTTAGTTGTTCCCATAAAAGCTTTCTTTTTCTCAGATTAAAAGATATGAAGTAACTATATCTACCTGTTTGATTCGACCTTTTTTTTTTGGATGCTGTCTCAAAGCTTGATCCAAAAGTATTTTTATAGTATTTCAAAAATCCAACCCTGTATTGGTTGATTTCTAAAACAGTATCTAAAGTTTAAACTAAAGTAGTATTTCATACAGCATCGTTTCCACATTGGGAGAGCCGTAATGGTCAATCAAAGGATATTTCTAGAACAAGCTTGTAAGGCTAATGATATTATAACACTCTACATATTATGTATATCACATAGCTGTTTAGGTATGTCTGTTGAAGTAAACCCTAAGCTATGGAGGCTTTGGCTGTTAGCAGCAGACAGGGAGAGAAGGAGAGAGAGAGATTAATTGCCTGATTAAGCAAGATTTAAAAAAAAACAGAAAAGTCTCAAATTGACCGTTTTAACAATTCGCTATTCATTCTCTTTTGAGTAGGTTTTGATTTGAGCTTCTTCTTTCTTTACATATGCTGATGTAAGGTTCACAGGCTGAGGGAGTGCTCGTGGTGGTAATGACGGCTGCCGTAGCAGATGCACACAGGTGACAGCTTTGCCCTTAGATGGGGTGGAAACTTGGGCATATCATGTTCCAATGTCACCCTACCGACGAGCTGTCGTGAGGACTCCAGGGCAAGCCTCGGGTATCTGTGGGGACTCATCGTGCTGATGCGGTGGAGAGAGAGAGAGAGAGAGAGAGAGAGAGAGAGAGAGAGAGAGAGAGAGTACAAATACACAAAGGTAGAGAGATTCACACAATTGAATGATGTGATAGTTGCTCGATTAATTCCATGAAGTACAAGTACCTTTATTAAGTACAAAGGTTGCCTCAGTGACATCACTGCTTAGATCAACTACTCACAAGTATCTAGATATTATTCAAAACCCCCCTAAGAGGTGGTTCACATACTCACATAGTTTCTCACTCTTGAATTCACACACAAACTCAAAGGTAAGACCTTGATTCCCAACATGTCTAGTGGAAGGCCACTTGATATTTTGTTGTCAATCAAAGGAGAATTGGCCGACTGGCTCGTGGCCAGCAGTGAGGGCTTGTGACTCAGAGAGGGGAGGTCCTTAGTTGAAATCCCCACAGGCCGCCAATGCTATTGTGGTTGCCCTTTTGTATTATGGTTGCACTTCGACCACAATTTGTAATGCCTTTAGGCGGGAAGACCAAGCCGTCTTAAGGTGGTACCAAAACTGTGCGACTACAGAAGTATCTACTTAGTAGAAATGGTAAAACAAGCTGCTAAGGTACTTGCAGCAGGGAGCAAATCTTTTGACATCTGTATTGGATGTCAAAAGATGCATAGTCCTATCTGGCGGAGATTTCCTTCAATGTCTTTATACAGAGATCAATATATATTTTTGGTGGTTACAGGAGCTTTTGTTCTATCATGGAGATTTCTTCAATGTTTTAATGCGGAGATCGATATATATTTTTGGTGGCTGCAGGAGCTTTTGTTCTATGAGTCCTTGGAGGAAACAGAACCCAGTCTTGCCTTACATATGAGAGAGAAGATACTGGATCTTTTGCTGGATAGAGTATATACAACTGATTCTTTTTCATTACGACGGACTAAAATCCTTGTAGAGAAGGGAAGAATCTGTAGATTGCATAATCCGGAAGGATGCAATGGCTGCTTGATGTACTTAACCCAAGCTATTGACATTCTGGTAAGTCAGTTTGCCTTCATCTTTGTATCAACAGCAGCTTCATGTATAAAAGTTTGAGATTTTCTCTTTGAAAGAGTTTTCAGTGGAAGATGAATGTTTTGTTTTGCCCAGTGCATTGTTATTATTATCTAGTGTCTACATTTGTAAAGTAACCATACTCTCGGGATAACAGGTTAAGTGTCTGAATGAGACTGGCATTGATTGCGGTGCCCCGGCTGCACTCAAGGCACAACTAGCAACAGAATATTTTCTCCGAGCAATCTGCTTGCAAGAAACTGATCCTTTGACAAAGGCAAATGATTTTGTATTGTGCCTGTTTTGAATCTCAAACCTCATGCTCTATAACTCATCTTATATATACCCCTTTTTTGGTTTCAATACACAGGATTTTTTGGAAGACATCTCTAATGGGTTAAGTCTATGTGAAGACTTCTTTTTTTCGTGCAAGTCATTTGTAGATCAAACACACAGTAACAGCCAATTTTGGGCACACGTACCTGCTACTGGATTGTTAATGAATGTGGCGGATTTGTTGGCTTTGAAGGTAGGAGTCCAGAGCATCTGTTGGTTCTGCTTGCTCTATTGGGTGAGTCATAATTATTGATTGTAATTCGTGTTTATTCTATTTCATGGCAGGGCTATTCCACTTTGCAGTACAGAGTTTATGGCTTGCTCCTAGACATCGCCTCTGCAAACCGAACGAACCCAGAAGATGCATTTGCAGCAGTTTGTATGACCGGAAAGCTGAGCCATGTACTTTGTTGCAGTCCTTTTCTTCATTCTTTGACAAATCTTGTCAAACAGAAACTGGGATTAAATTTAGACTCGAAAGATTTGTTGGGAAATTTTGTCAACAAAGATCCCAACGGAGTATTTTCTGCGTTTCTTAATGACATCTTAAAGGATTTCTCAAGAGAAAGCAGTGAAATTAGTTTTTGTGATGAATCGGCCTCGTCCAGGTGGGCAGAAATCCTTCGTGCTTCACATGTAAGTACAAGCCAATCAAACAATGGCTGAGATCTGAAGTGTACTGTGACAAGTAGTTTGTAATTGTGCTGCTTTATCTAGAAAACGCTGTTGTTTCTGACAGGATTCCAAGGCAAATGAGAGTATTTCCAGGCTGTCTCAGGCATTCTTTATGCTGGCAGAATTTAGTGGAAACAGAGGAAACCTGCAAGAAGTATGCCTCGTGTGCTGACACAAGGCACTGATCATTTCAGTTTTTCGCTTTCCTCTGTTGCTTTCGTATTGTGCATAGCCTTGCGAGTGGAGTTCTCAATTAGTGTATGGTCCTTTCATGCTTATATATTAGTCTGACTGAAGTTTTATTTTCTTTTTTATTAAGGCACTTCACAATGCAAAGGAAGCACTTCGTCTTCGGTTGAAATTATTGAATCGGAGTTTTAAGATCTTTAGTAAATCCTCTATCGCTGGAGCTGCTAAAGCTGAGCCTTCAGACGCCAATCACAAGATCATCTACCTTGAAGCATTGGGATGTGTGTCTGTCAACAATTGGCCGAACATGAACCCTGCAAGGAGGTCTGAAGCAGGTTCTAGTCAGTGGCAAATTATTGGTGATTATTTGGAGAGTCTAATGCAGGTCTGTGATATCTATTTTTTGTACTCACATTCCTAACTTTGGATTGCCTCAAGTTGGTTTCTATATAAATTTTGTATTTATTATCTCATTCTTTTCTTGATCCAGGTTGGAGTTATTAATGAAATGCTAGGAATTGTTGATGATGCAGAGAGTAGTTTCCGAGAGGGCTCTCAAATTGCAAGCTCTCACAATCTCTCATTTGCAAAAGGGCTTTTTAATTCATGCCTAGGTTGAATCCTTAATTATCTGAGTGCGTTTTGTTTGTCTGACAGCTTGTGCTGTCTACTGAGCAGTGTGTGCTTTTGTTGCCAGGGGAAATACAAAGAAAGCGGCATTTATGGGACCTAGCTGAAAGAAGCTTTGAAAATGCCTCACAACTTTTCAACCAGCCTGAGACACGGCTAGTTTGTCAACACTGCAGGTTGCTAGCTGAAGCCTTTTTGGACCTCCGTATTGCAGATTTGGAACATCGTCGAAATGATAAGAGTTCAGTGAAGTCTATCCAAACATTGAAAATTGCTATAGATGCATACGAGAGTGCTGAGAAAAAGCTCAGCTGTCTTATCATTGAGTGCTCACAGAGTAGAGCTGAGAATGATAAGTCAGGTGTTAGCAAAACAAGTGGGTTTCAGTGCGATCAAGGAAAAAATAGTTGTGAAGAAAACCTCATCGAGAAGTTGTCCCACATGGATATTTCTACAGAGGACAAGAAATCTACCAGAAACAGACTTAGAAGCTCTGCAAGGACCGCCAAATCACGCACACATAAGTTGTTAGCTGGTGCAGATAGTGAGTGTTTTGAAGTGTCATGCGAAAGAGTGCCTCAGATAAAACCCAAACTGCATCCAACAGATGATCTGCCTACTTCAGTGTTAAGTGAAGTTACTAATTCTAAAAGCGGATATTGTACAAGGCGCAAAGCTTTGGCTAAGTCAAGGTATATGAATGATACAATTCTTTTAGCCAAAGATACAGTTGAAGAGTTGTGTGCTGAGACAAGTATTAAAATAAGTAGTCAAGAAAGCAAGGTACAAAAAGTTGGTAAAAATCAAGCAGCTACAGAGAATATTCAAAGAGTGAGAAAGGCATGCACAAGGAGAAAAGGTTCTGATGTAGATCTACTTAATAAAGATCAGGAAAAAGCAAAACTACAGTATTTGAGTGAAAAGAATTGTAGGGCAGTTGTGACAGAAATGTCAAAATCTGTGAAACAAGATTTTGAAGGCTCCAGTACAGGGACGAGATCTCTCAAGACATGCTGGTGCCATAACAAGAGCAGGGCTTGGAGCAAGCAGTTCTCTGTGCATGAATGGCTTGATAACAAATGGGTTGCTTGTGCAAGGCGTTTGATGGCCAGAGTTTTATTGCAAAAAGGTACAGGCTCTCAGAATTCTTAATTTGCTCAAAGAAGTGGCATGAGCTTTGTTTTTCTTTTGTCTAGTAACATTTAGGCTGTTCCTCCCTCTGACGTGTCATTGTGTATCTCAAAAGCCCCCTTTCCCTTGCCCCCTTTCACTCGCGTCATGTTATCTGGTCACTTCTAGAAATATATTTCCAATTTTTAGACTTTGGGAATCAAGGCTGTACATCTTTCGACCCATGATCAGAATCAGTAAAGCGTCTTTCTAAAATATGCTATGCTCTTAAAGAATCATGTCTCCTGAGGTTCTTGTAAAGAACACCGTTACTTTATGCTGCTACCTTTGTGCTTGTCATGCCAATTTGTGTAGCCAACATTCAAATTTTTGCACTTCCAACTGTTTGGGTAATTGGGTTCTTTCCTCTTTCTTTGGATCCTCAGGAAAATGCTTGATAAATGTGGCAAATGCCCATGAAGTACATGCACAGTTTCACAAAGCTCTTTTAGTGCTCAAACTGGGTGATTATAGTTTTTCCCATTTGTCCGATTCACCTGGTGTCTGTGGGCCTGAGTGCCTTTCTGTAAAAGATTCAGGGCTTTATACAATTGAAGAAGGCTGCCTTCTATATCACATGAGCATGCTGGCTTTGAGACACGAAAACTGCATGGATATAAGGTAGCCAACTATTCAAACTTTGTCTGGGCCTTCACTTAAGTTTAAAAGTTTTTTGTATCTGAAAAGGCTTGGCCATATGTTGCTGAAATGGATGAGTGGCAATGCAGGGACGGTTGCTGCTACTTAGGAAGTGTGGAGGTAGCTGAGGCATTAATATGGCTTTGTCGTGCTTTCATTTTATGCAGGGAAATGCCTCCATTATTGTGCAAGGTATGCTCTTGTGGCCAAGCTTCTTTTCTGAGTACCATGCTAACTTGCAAACCTAATTTGGTCTAAAATGCATGTGGGAACTGATCAGGTCGCAAGAATTGTAGCAATTCTTCATGTTCCCAAAGACTTGGGAGGTCCTTTTGAGGCTTCACTTATCAGTGAATTACAACCTAACAGATCAGCATCATACTTCCATCAGATATCATTGGGTGCAACTACAAGACAACAGCATCTCTCTGTATTGGATACTAGAAAAATTTCTTCCAACTTTGCAAGAACAAAGGTTAGTAAGATGTATTTTGAGCAGCACTGGTGGATCTTTTGATGCTTTTTTAAGGGCTTAAACGTTTTTGAAATTTTCTCTCTTTCCATTTTTATTTGCCATCTAGCTGTGTAATCTACGTGAAGGATTAATATGTTGTCAGAAGCTGCTTCAGATTTCAGACCTCTTTGATGCTGACCCAAGCATTGATAGAATGCAGCAGGCACTCAGGTTTGTAAGCTTCTTTCCGATTACTTCCATGGTTGAAGTTCCTTACAGTATTATTTTGTGAAATGTTGTGACGCCCACTTCTGTGAAAGTGTTTTGCTTTTTTGTCAGCAAATAAATGAGGTGAAACTTACTTCCTGAAGCTCACAGGATTCGGCCAGGTGATTTGAGTGGTCTTCAGTCAGCCATACAAGAGGACATTGAGCTGCCTTGTTCAACAATTTGCGTAAGCCTGGTGGATCGGGAGATTCAATTCCTATTCAGTGGGTTGGAGGAAGTCCCTTGTAATGCATGGCTTCTAGTTAGTCGCTTTGACACTGATGCAAACACTTTGTCTATGATCCTTTCTTGCTCTCCTCTTCCAGAAAGTAAGCATCAATGGACATCTAAGTCCTGTTGACACAAGTGGCTGTCGAGAATCAGATTTGCTTTATTTGCAACTTAGCTGAACAATTTTTCCAGTAATAACTTTAGATGCTCAAGATAGTAAAGTCTTGACTTGAGTATTACAGCAAGGTTTAAGCCTTTGTATGCTCTCTCAGCTCGAGAGAATTATATCTAATTTGATTTGCTATGCATTGTATGTTTTGAAGAGGGATATCTGGTTATAGGGTTTTCTTTTTCAACGTTTTCAGGCTTAGGTACACCTTGTTGTCCATATAAACTGAATGACCAAGATGAAGCTTCATCAGATGCAGAACAAAGTGGCATAAAAACAGCGTTTGGTAGTCTTTTCACAAAATTTAGAAATATTTTGGATGAGAGCCGCCGATCAACTTCTGGGGTCTTAAGTCTAAATTCTATGGAGGAAAAAAGTAAATGGTGGGAGTGGAGGATAGATCTTGATGCTCGACTTGCATCACTCTTGAGGTAATGCTATGGGCTAAGTAGCTTGTGCATGGCCTGAAGTTGGTTTTTGACTCCATTTTTGATCCTGTTTCATAGGGCTATGGAAGACTCCTGGCTGGGACCTTGGAAATCTGTTTTCCTTGGGAATTATTCCAGCAGAAGTGCAGACACTTTCAGACGTAGTGCAGAGGGTTTGAAAAAGCAACTAGAATCTATGGCCAAGTCAGGGCCTCTTCATGTTGAATTAATTCAATTATTGCTACAAGGAACAGGCTCGATGACTAGGGGAGAGCTTGAGAAGGGGATTGCTTGGCTGCTAGGTGGAAAGGATTTGGTTTTACACTCTCTGAGCACCATGCCCGGTTCTAACGCCATTAAAGATACTGCTTCCAAATCTCCGTGTGTTGATTCTATCAATAAAGCAGTTAAAGCCTTTGTTGAATTATTCCAAATGGTAGTTCAAAGCTGGGGGTGCCAATATGAGGTGCCTGCTGCTGAAAGAAATGCAAGTTCCTGTGGGGGGGTGCAAAGAAATCTCTCAGAAGATTTTGAAAATGTGGAGAAGTTGGATTTGCACCAAGAACCTGTAGTACTTGTGCTGGATGCGCATCTGCAGGTCTTGTGTGTAATGCTTCTAGTTGTATTTCACGTTGTGTTTATCACATACTTATGTATGTGTTTAATTTAGATGCTGTGTTTCAGACCTCGTTTTTGTTGTAATGCTGTGCTTGTGGCAGGCATTACCATGGGAAAGCTTGCCAGCATTAAGGAAGAAAGAAGTGTACAGAATGCCATCTTTGGGTAGTATGAAGACACTTATGATTCAGAGGTCTTTCCTTGAAGTGCGTAAAAGAAAGCAAGATAAATCAGGCAGTAGTGGGATGTCCGATGAATTGAATGACGGTGCAGCTACCATGAGTGAGAAAACGCGAACTTCCAGGGTAGTGGCTGCACATGAATGTCCCTTAGCAACAGCCATGTTCATTGTACCTACTATTGATCCTTGCAATACGTACTTTTTGCTCAACCCAAGTGGGGATCTTGGAAGTACACAGGCTGCTTTTGAAGATATGTTCAAGTGTCAGCAGGGATGGGAGGTATTGCGATAATTGCTGATCATGTTTGTTTGAACTCCCTTTTGCACCTCGACATTGTTTGTGCTGTTAATGCAATAGTTGATAGATATGCTCCAAAATTAACAAATTAAGTTCATCCTAGCTTTTACTACCTAAGACATAGATTAGTATTGGGTGTTTTGACTAATGACTCAGACTAAATTTTGTTTGCAGGGAAAGGTGGGTCAAGTACCCACAGTAGAGGAGTGTTTAGATGGCCTGCAAACACATGAACTCTTTGTATATTTTGGCCATGGAAGTGGTATATATTTAATACCCTCGGTTGAGCTTTCTTTGATCAGTCTATTCATGGCCATGGCCTAACTGTAAGTGAATTTTAGTCATTCTGCTGACTGACTCATTTGCTTCTTTTCTTTCAAACATCATATAGGGGACCAGTATCTTCCAGAGAGGAGGATGAGGAAGATGAACTGCTGTGCAGCTGCTTTACTAATGGGGTGCAGTAGTGGTCGGCTTTTGCCACGGGGTGATTATGAACCTGTTGGAGTGCCCTGGTCATACTTAATGGCTGGTTGTCCAACGGCAATTGCCAATCTTTGGGATGTTACTGATGGTGATATAGATCGTTTTAGCAGAGTTTTACTTCATAATTGGCTCGTTTCTGACAATGCACAGGCTAAGGCAGTAACTGATTTCAGCTCTAAACAGAAAGAGTCCAGTCGAAGTCAGTGTCACAGAGGATGGAAGAGGGCACAGAAGGTCGCAAAGAGCTCAGATACGTCTTCCACAAGTCTCAATGAATCTTATCATAGTGGAGCAAGAACAGGTTACTACCTTGGAGAAGGTCGAAACACATGCAGACTGCCCAACCTTATTGGAGCTTCACCTGTCTGCTACGGGATTCCAACTTTGATAAAAAAGAGGATTCCTTAAGCACTTGAATGTATGTAGATAAGCCTTGTATGCTGGCATGAGATCCAACTTTTTGCCTGACAACTCTTAGTGGGCCTAGAATGGCACATGAATAGCTGGAGTGCACCCTTTTCTGGCTCACTCAATTGTTTGTAAATCATTTAAAATAAGCAAGGGCATATCTGATTGGATTTGCACCTTTTTAAAGCATGTAAAAACTTCTTGGAACATATAGAGAAGGCAAGCCGTTTCCTTTTGCTCAAAATTGGGAGATCACTTATCCAGCGTATGGTGATTTTTACTCTTCTTATAGCTTGCAATCTCTTTGTAAAAAAAAAAGGGATGTGGTTTGACTAGTGCTAATAATTTGTGGATTGATTCCTAGAGCAAGTTGGTATTGCAGATGCAGACACTTGTGCCGCTACCAATCAGTACGCCAACCTGTGCACCACATAAGCCGTTGACCTGCTCTGTCTCCATCATCTCAGTTGGGCAACAACTTTGTGAATCATCAGGCAGCAAGGGAGCTTGGTCTCTTTTCACAGTCTGAGGAGGAAGCAGTCTCGTGGTGCCCAGGGTGCTGAGAGCTTTCCGAATTCACACAGAGCTGATGGGTGTCGTGTGCTGCTCCTGTGTGTGAGAGCTGCTGCTGTAACCCGTAAATGAAAGGCCTGAAGTGCACCCCGCAGATTTTCCAGAGCTTTCTCAGTGTCTTGAATAAAACCCCTCCCCTCCTGCCCTTCCCGCTTCTTTGTCTGCGTCAACATAAAGAAAAGATTTTACTGTGTTCAAGTTAGCCCCCGCCCTTTGATTTGCATTATGGCTTCTGCCCAAGATCCTCCACCCCCACCGGTCGGGCGAACAACTGAAGACGAGCTTACATGCAGATTTTGATAAATATTTAGGAGTTAGTATGGAGTCTACATGGTGGAAGTATTCATATAATTCATTCATCATTGTGTTGTGCACTCTTGCTCTCTCATACTTGAGCTCTATTGTTTCTCTCTCTCTCCCTCTCTAGCCCTGGTCACCATCACCTTCACAATGGCTCGAGTTTCTCTCTCTTTCACCACTCTCACCTCCCTGTGATCTTGACACCATGTTTCCAACATGTATGAGAGCAAGGATAACACCATGTTCATCGCCTACATCAAATGCCTTTTCACCTTGCTCTCATGAACCTCGTTAAGCCTCCATGACCATGGCTGCCATCTTGATCTTGCGTTTTTAAACTTCTATGCTTCATGCGTCATTTCTCAGTGCTGACGGCCGCCATCATCCTCCCCAGCACCGCCCATGCCTTGGTTCTGACGCACGCCACACAGCAGAGTTAAAACCGACTGACCCCATCATCATCTCAGCATGACGTATTCACTGTTGCCATGGTGCATGGTGTTCAACCTACTCCCGCCAATGGCCTGCGTAGCTACGTTCTCTACGTTGCTTTGGAGGAGAACTTGGAGAGAGTCATGCAGCGTCGGCCAACTATGGTTGCACAGCATTGCCTTGCCAAGCTCGCCATGCGCTGCTCGCCATGTTGAGTGCGTTTCGTAATCTGGCTGCCATCATCTGTGCGTTTTTGCTCACAGCCACCGTGTAGAAGCCTTTTCAGCATGACTGTGATCCACCAGTAGTAGCACGAACCTTTTGCCTTAATCTCTACATGCTGCGCTCCTTTTTGTCTTTGCTAGCAACGTTTAGCACCGCCAGCTGCGTCTCAGTCATCTCCGCTGGGTCTGTGCCGCCTGTGTTTCCTGCAGCCACCACTACTCCAACTGCCTGTGTTTCCTGGAGCCACTACTCCAGCTCCTCCTATACGTTTTCCACCTCAGCACCCCTACTGACCACCATCTTCTCGTGCTGCTTGCACGACTGCTGCTACGTGGCCCCTTTTAAGGCCTAAAAACCTTAAGCCTTATAAGAGATAAGGCTTGTTAAATCCTTGTTACAAGATTTTTTTGTCACCTCAACGTTATCAGCTCAACTCATCTACAGACGTCCCACCTTGGGTTCTGTGTTTTTTTCCCATACGCTCACACCACCAGTAGCCCTTTGCACACTACCACATGTGCCTTTTGAGCATCACCGACAATCATATCATCACTTCAAGCATAGAGGCATACAAGACCAACAGTACTTGCAGATCAACATTTAGGGGTTTCTAGTAATAAGCATAAAAAACTTGGGGTTTTTCGCAAATATGGCATTATTCATCGAATTGAAGCTTCTACAACCTCAAGAATTTGTGGGTTTTCAGAATCTCAACCTCCTACATCACATTGAGACTTATACATCAACAAACATATGGGGTTTCTCATTTGCAGTCATCAATTCGAGCTATTCCACGTTCTGTGCCTTGGCCATCATGCCAAAAATGATTGTGAGTATGAGTACTGCAAGCACCATCACGACACATATGATCTTTGCAAGTACTTCTCCCACATTTGACAATCCGAAGAAACCTTCCATAGCTGCAGGAGCAACAGTTGGCACGGCCAGTGTTGATGGGGGGGAACCAAGAATCATGATACTCGTGATTGACCCTTTGCTTTACAGATGAGCATGTGATGCTGCCAAGACCAAATGGCTCTTTATTTAGATAGCGGTTGGAGATTGCCGGTAGAATGGACTAGTGCTGTGTCTATCGACACAACAGGGCCGCATTACCAGACACTGTTTGAGTAGGGATCGCCCTAGGAGATCGCACATACGTGCCGCCCCAAGCGACATAGCCCAAGGCCCTTCTAGCCCTAACTGCCCCCAAACCTTGGTTTGTTTGAGTTTATACATGGGTTGAGAAACATGCACCCACTCGTCGTGATCCATGTGAGATGGGTTGACAAACACGCACCCACTTGTGATCCATGTGATGATCACGTGAGATCCCATTATAATGGGCGGTTGACGATGATGTCTTATGCCCTTCCATTACCATCACACCTGATAACTTTTCACCTCTTAAAGGGGAGATACAAACCTATGAGAGGTGTGAGATTAGATCTGGTGCCATGTTCTCTGCCTCTTTACCATGAGAGTTTTCTCATGGAATGTGCAGGGCCTTGGTGGCATCTTTCCTTGCCACCGGAAGCAAGTCATCAGGAACCAGCTTCACCTTGGAGTTACGGATGGTCCCATGGATATTTTACTCTTGCAAGAGCATAAGCTTGATGCCGGCCTGTGCACTACATCTGGCAAGCTTTTATCTGGGCATACTATTTGGTCCACTACAAACGGAACTAAAGGTGGATTATGTACTTCAATGGTAGCTGCAATTATTTCTTATATGATTAGTCGTGGAGTTATTATCCCTGCCAGAGCATGATGGAATATGATGATGCAGGGTGGATTTATAATTGGTGTGCTGAATGTGTATGCCCCTGACCTCACATGAGAAAGAATTCTTTTTTGGAATGCCATCAAGGACTCTCTCCCTCAGTTAGATCATTGGATCCTTGGAGGTGATTTCAACATGGTTGAGCAACCCACATATAAAAAGGGGGGACATGAAGGCATCATTCACCCGCTTGAGAGGGCATCTTAGGAGAGATTTATCTTTTCCTTTCATGGAAGGGACTATTGGTTACAGGATGACTTCCATAGTCGTGTTGTAGATAGTCATCCATGACACGTAATTAATTCTTGCAGGAAGAAGCATCTTTGATAACATCTTCTCCTTTTGGGAGGCGGAGAGTGGTCAAGGCAAGTAATCAGCCTTAGGCAATCTCGCTACTTGATTTCGAGAGTCTATCATAGAGTGAATTAGGACTTCTTAGAGGGTACTCTGGCACGCATGGAATTTTCTCAAGATTGGATCAGAGGTGTCTCTTGCCTTTATCGTGAGGCTCACAACACTATGCTTGTGTGGAGGTTGAGGTAAAGTTCTTCTAGATTTCTCATTCCGTATGTCAGGGCTGCCCCTTATTAGCTCCATTGTTGTATCTCATTGTTGCAGAAACTTTAGCATTGGATTGAGATTGCCACTATGCATAGAGGAGGAGCTTTTGGACTTTGAGTTGGCTGATGATACACTGATGTTGCTTGAGGCATCTTACTCATGTCTTTGCTAAAGGGCCTTTACAAATTGGTGTAAGTCTATCGGATTTTGGTTTAGTGACCTTGAGATGATTGATTGGGGCACATATGTTGGCTTCACATGGATTGAGAGAGGACACTCTGCCAGATATCTTGGATGCCAAGTTGGGATAGACATTACACCTGCCCAACAATTTGCCCCCGTATTCATGAGCATAAAGAAAAAGCTCCTTCATTGGAGCTCCAGGAAGCTCGATCTGGCATCTCGAGTCTTGGTAGTAAAACAAGGTGTTGCTTGCCAGAGTTTGGTATATCACCTTGCTGGTGTTATGATGAGATCGATGCATTAAATAGTTGCGGAGGTTGATCCACAACTTCTTATGGTCAGGACTTATGGCACATCAGCTACCAGGGCCATAGTTACTTGGGAAACTATTATCCTTCTCAAGCATGAAGGGGATCTAGAGATCCAGTGCAAAGTTGCTCTACAAGGTGGTGGTTAGAGCATTCCTTCTTGGTATTGAGCCTTGGAAGGATTTCTTCATGTACCATATTCATAGACGTGTCCTTGAGCACGGTTATGATTGGAGGCACAACACATTTTATTTTCTCTGAGGTAGATTACTGCCCCCGTCCTCCCCTCTAGTTTCTTCCATTATCCAAGCTTGGATTAGTATGCAAATATTTTTATGTCATAGACCTCCAAGCTTAGTAGATGAGGTTGATATAGGTAGTCCATTATGTGGAATGACCTTATTATAAATGATCATGGCAGACCCCTTGGTGTAGCAAGGTATACGCACTGGCCAAGCTGGGAGAGATGTGAAGCGATAGTACTTGATCAGAAGAACTTTAAGTGTCTTTGAGATGATGAGAGAGAGGCATCTACCCAACATCTTAGAGGGAGTCACCAACGGATTCCACAGATTGATGCAACTATACCTAACCACTCGATCACTCCTACATTTTTGCGTGATTATCATCACTTGTGGTTGAGGATTTTTTCTGGGTCAAGCGTGACTGGGATTTTCAAAGCCAGAGGAAGAAAGAGGGTGTTGCCTTCTATTCCATTCAATATGGATGGCAGATAGAGTGTAATAGGAGCCATATTTCCGACTTCTTCTAGCTATTTTTACACTGAGGGTTGCCCACCAACCAATAGAGATCTATTTTTGTCATGGATCCCTCTTATCCTAGATGCCCAACTCCATTTGAGAAAGTGTATCATTGCTTATGGGAGTGCAAAGGAGCACATATGATTTGGGTATCTATATCTCATCTCTTGGGCAGATTGGGGAGTGATCCTATCTTTATTACTTGGGGTGCTATTGCATGGTTGACTTAGTCTCGCCCACAGCTTCTTTTTGAGGGCAATCATGCAGATCCTGTTATTCTTATCCGTAGGGGCATAGCGCAGAGATGTTTGCTTTAGGATATCCCTTAGTTACAATACTGACCACCTTTGCTGAGAGTATTGACACACCATCTGGGAGATTATTGCTAGAATCACGACATGACATATTTGGAAGACCATATGCTCAAAGGCCTTCATGGTGGGTATTCATATTTATGTCACCCACCAGTGTATCTGCACCATATGGAGTGACATTGTTCATACTCTGGGCCTGTATACATTGATCTTCTAGAGTTACGCAAACAAAACACAACATATTTATGATAGAGTGGAACCATGGTATTTTCTCCTCCTCCACTTGTACGAGGCTTTTCTGGTTGAATAGTGCCCCAATTACCTTTTGGTTTGAGATTTCCCTTTGTATGATTTTATATTACTTAATATAGAAGTCTCTTTTTTTTGGAAAAAAATAAATAAAGATTTAATATGTTTGTGCACGCTTATTTGAAACTGCACATTTTTTTTGTGTGGCCTGATGCACATTTTTTGTGTGTGGCCTGAAGCGTGCTTGAACACGATTTTGTGTGATGTGAGAAAAGACTGACTCACGTTCAGTTTTGTGGAGATCGCACGCAACAGCGGGGGAGACAAAAAATGTAACCGCTATGCACATTAACGGTTGAAACATTGCTGGGGAATTGGTGAGATTGAAAGGCATAACTTTGTAAGAAAATGTCCCGCATATTGTATTGAAGGCCATTTTATGCTGCTCCTCGTGTGCTATACACACGTGATTGTAACCCAAAAATTCATCTAAGAAGCTGTAATGGTCCTGCCTAGTAGTCGCATTAACCTTTTTGAGATCAACACAGACCCTAAGTTTCCCATTCTTCTTTGGCACTATCATGATTGGTAATAACCACTCTGCATGTTCTATCTCATAGATGAAGCTTGCAGCATGAGTTTACCAATTTCCTCCTTTACAACTTCTCCATATTTAGGATTCATCCGGTATAGTTTTTACTTGGTTGGTATTGATTCATCCATAATTGGGATCGTGTCTTGCGCCAATTATGGTTTTTTTTAAACAATAAGCTAAAAAACCCCTTTTCTTTCTAATGTTTCCCAAAATCCATCCCAATTAATAAATTGAATTTATTTTTTAACAAAAATTAGGCCCCTTTACTGGCCACAACACAATAAATAACTAGGAAGAGGAATACATGGCCACAACATAATAAATAACTAGGAAGAGGAATACATGGTGTTGCATGCATGAATAAGAGGAATCTCAACTTGAGGGTTCATGTTATCAAATAAAAGGATGTATATTGAGGGCCACGTTTAAGTTCAATATCGATTTATGTTTTTATGATGGGTTGACTATATAGATAACCCCTTGTCACGCAAATTGTGAAGCAAGTAAGAGCTCCCACCCTACTACATGTACAAGTGATCCCCCTCCCCCTTGACATGTGTGTCCCTTCTCCTCAGCTTGTGTGTCCCTTCTCCTCAGCTTGTGTGCACCCCTTTCCCTTGCTTTGTCTCCTTCTCTTTCCCTCCAAAACTTTGTGCATTCCTCCTCCCTTTGGATATATGCATCCCTTCTCCTTAGCTTGTGTGCACCCTTTTCCCCTCTTTCACACCTCTTCTTGCCCTCCCAACCATCGTGCATTGCTCTTAGAGTTGGGGGGTTAAGGGGGATGTGGTTGCCTCGTCCCTACCTTCTTAACCCACCTCCTTGTTCTAGCCAGGGCCGCCCTCTCGAGCCCTTCGTTTCTTCCCCTTTTGCTCTTGCTTTTGCATCCCCTGTCTCACCACTTTCCTAGCAGAAACAATAGAAACCACTAACTAACCACCCCCCCCCTCTCTTTTTTTTTCATTGTCTTTCTTTCCATTTGGTTGTTTATAGTTTCTTCTTTGTCTCTCCCTTCCACTTTACCCCCCTTTTTAAGCCCATTTTTTTCTTGTTGGAAAAGCATTTGCTCAATGCTTCACTCTCGTGTTGATTTTGCGCGGTGGGTGACAGATGTGCTCTATTATGTGAGGCTCTCTTTATGAAGAGTAATCATTGTGGTGAGGACCTGGGCACCCGATAGTTCCTAGTTTAGACACTAGATGGTAGCCAAGTGTGGCTAAATGGTTAGGAGATGGATTATGTAGACTTGGCACTCTCCCAAGTAGGATGCATGCTTGTGCAGACTAAGTGACCACATTAGTGAGTGCTAGACAACAAACTAAGGACATACTGTTCCTAGGTTGGTGGGCTCGTTTGAGGGGATTGAGATGATCTTAGATGGTCATGGGAGCTGCTATGCCCTTACAAGACTTTGTTATAAATATGGTCCCAGTCAGATGATATGGTCGATTGGTTATTTTGGACTAAGTCGTGGGCTGGCTGACATGGTTGACCCACATCCATATCGACCTTGGATACTATTTATAAACTAGTTTGGCATCATCGAGTTCATTATGTTCAAGCACTCTTGTAAGTAAGACATCCTATGTCAAGAGTTTGTCTAGATTGCCATCAAAGCTCCCTACCCAGAGCACACGGGTGGACGGACACCATCATTCTGTAATCAAGGTTACAAGAAGTAATATTGTTTACCCTCCACTTCTTTCTGTAATTTAGCGCTTTGTATTGTATTGATGATGATCATGTTTTCGCTATTGAGTATCAAAGCATAGGCTCTAGGCAAATGCTTGTTTTGGCAGTTTGCTATTTGAAGGCAAATTTAGAGAGATGACCAACCTGAACAAATAACACGGTTGCTCATACCTGCCCTCCACATTTTGGTGATGGTAAGTTGAATGATGAACCTCCCCCAATATTCATCTCCTCACGGATGAGAAGAGCAATAATTTTTGAAAATCCAATATAGGGACAAATTAAACTCTCTAGAAGTTCAAGGTTAGGTCTATTCTTGATTTATATGACTTATGGAAAATGTAAGAGGGGCTGATGAAAAGACTGGTCCTACTCTCGATCCAGGAGACCATACCACTAGATCTAGTTTTGACTTTATTGTAGTGGTGAAGGAATGTAGATACGCTATGGTGCCATCGTCACCATCCTCACATTGATTCGGTGATGACCTTGATTCAACATACTGCCACAGCTTGTGAAGTATGGCAAGTTCTAAAGAGCTAGTATAAGATGATGAGGAATCAGATACGGATTCAAAACCTTGAGAACTAGTGTGCAACACAAAGGCATTCTGCTGAAGAAGCAAGAGAGCAATTCATATCGCAGAAAAAGAATCTAAAAGACCATATGGCGGTGGTGGGAATCAATAAGACCAGTGAGGAACTAGTAGGTGCATTAGAGTGTTGCCCCCAAAGGATGACAATTTTG
This sequence comes from Cibotium barometz, assembly GCF_041138505.1. Taxonomy (NCBI): domain Eukaryota; kingdom Viridiplantae; phylum Streptophyta; class Polypodiopsida; order Cyatheales; family Cibotiaceae; genus Cibotium; species Cibotium barometz. The sequence goes on from NC_141050.1 coordinate 14,991,351, forward strand.
TGACCTCACTTAACACGTAGGTGCATAACTCGCCTCTTATTTTTGAGAAGTTTGGTGTAATGTTGGTGGAGTGAGAGATGCTTCCGTTTCAAAGCCAAATATACCATTTTTTTTGCAAATGCAGAGAAAGGCAAGGGGAAAGGCTCCCATAACCCGAATGCTCTTGAAAAGAAGAAGAAATCTAAGGCAGAGTGTTTCTATTATGAGACAAGCCTGGTCATGTGATTAAATCATGTAGATTGAAGGAACCAAATGAGAAGAACGATAGTTTGAAGCCTTGGAAGAAGTCCGAGAATAATGTTGAAGGCAAAATTGGAGCTGTTTGTGGTAATAGAAGAAATTTATGCAAATGTAGAACACTCATCAACATCCAATGGTTCAAGGATCTTTGACAGTGAAGTGTCTCGACATATGAATTGTCAAAAGGGCCGGTATTCCTTCCTCAAGCATGCTAGGAAGTCCATCTTGGTAGAAGTCTGAAACGATGCCAAATGCCTATCCATGGGTTTAGGTATTATTTCTTTTGTTTCTAGCAATGTTGATACTAAGAAGTTGTCTGATGTCATTTATGTGCCAGACATCAAGATGAATCGGCTGTTCGTTTCGCAGCCATAGCTGACTATGACTTGAAGGTTCTCTTCAATAAGGCTAGTGTAGTCATCATAGCTGCCCCAATGAGGCAATGCCATTTCGGGAGAGGAATCCGGCGCAACAACTTGTATGAGCTATCAACTTTTACAACCCAATATGATGTGGGTATAAGCAAGCAGTGGCATGAGATATTTGGGCATGTGAGCTTTGTAGTCTCTTTTTAAGATGCAAAGGTCTTGGTGGATTATGACACATGTACCATCATTTTTTAAGATGTTAGATGTGTGTGAGGCTTGTATGATGGAAAAGAAGCATCGGAATGCATTTACATAAGAAAAGAAGAATCGTGCGAAGGTTTATCTAGAGCTTGTACATGCAGATCTTTGTGGTAAAATGCCAACTAGTGTATTGGTTGGTTCTTCCTACTTCTTGTTATTGAATGGCTTTGCTAGTAAGATGTGGGTGTATTTTCTTTGGGATAAGGCAAAAAATATGGCATAGCTTGGTAGAGAATGAGAAAGGAAATAGGCTAAATAATTTCAAATATATCGGGAGGAGAATTAACATCAAGTGAGTTTACAACCTACTTCAACAAGGAGCGCACACGATCAAGAGAGATTTGAGAGTTGCTTATGCTCTGCAACAAAATAGTGTTGGTAGAGTGCAAGAACCACATAGTTATGGAGATGGTGTAGAGTATACTCAAAGGGAAAGGATTACATAATTCTTTTTGGGCCGAGGCAGTTACATAACACTACTGTGCATATCTTTAGTGCATATCCTTAACAATAGTTATATAAAGGCAGTGAAGGACATGACACCTCAAGAAGCTTATTCAAGTGAGAAACCCTCAGTTGCATATTTCAAGACATTTGGTTGTGACTACTTTATGCATGTTTCGGAGTCATCTAGAACCAAGTAGGATTCCAAGAGTAGGAAGTGCATCTTCTTAGGGTATAGGATGGAGTCAAAGGGTTACCGACTATATGTCTCGGAGGCAAAGAAGATAATTGTTAGTCTCGTGATGTGGTGTTCGAGGAATATCCTTATAAGTTAGAGGAGAAGGCTCTGTCCAGACTATCCTTTAACAAAGAAGTAGCTCAAGAAACACAACCACCAATGATAGTACCAAGTCCACAAGAGGTGCATTCATTAGATGATGAAAAAGAGAAGCTTGCAACATGATAGATGGGGCCACATCCTAAATGGGTGAAGCAGCTCTTAGATGGGAAATCTTTGGTAGCCATCAACTATTTGTAGATCCAATAGAATAGAGGAGAAAAAGAGGAACTTGGCCCGCATTGTGGCCTTGATGGTTGAGATAATGAAATTACAAGATTGACCTAGCTTGGAGGAAGCATTAGCAACTAAACTAGAAGGGCAAAATGGGGTCAAAGTATGACTCAATTTTGAGAAACCACACTTGGGATCTTGTGGATCGTCTTGCAAAATAGAAGGTTATTGGTACCAAGTGGGTTTATAAGGCCAAGTATAAGTCTAATGGTACACTGGATAAGTACAAGGCAATACTCGTGTGGCGAAGGGTTTTGGATAGGTCGAAGGGTTCGACTTCAAGAGACTCTTTCCCCTACAGCTAGATTGACCACCACTATTCGTACAGTACTAGCCTTGGCCACTCATGGGAAGTGGCCAGTATTACAAATGGATTTTTAGTCAACATTTTTGAATGGCTATCTCAAGGAAGAGGTCTATGTGGGAGAACCAACTAGGTTTGAGATACCCGATTTAAAAAACAAAGTATGCAGACTCTAGAAGGCATTGTATGGGTTGAAAACAGGCCCCTTGAGCATGGTACCAATGGATAAATGTTTTGTTTGTAAGTATTGGTCTTTCTTAAAGCACATTAGATATGTAAAAATGTAAATTCTCTCTGAGTCGGGCATGCACACGATAATTGTTCTATATGTGGATGACCTCATCATGATAAGGAACCATGAAGAGAAGATACGATAGGCACATGTAGACTTCAAAAGGCATTTTACGGGCTAAAAACAAGCCCCTTGGGCATGGAACCAATGGATAAATGCTTTCTTTATAAGTATTGGTCTTTTTAAAATTGTGGTAGATATGCAAAATTGTATATTCTCTCTGTTTCTCTATGAGTAGGGCATGTACATGATCAGTCCTATATGTGGAAGACCTCATCATGATAAGGAACCATAAGAGAAGATTGGACAAGCACATGAAATGTTGAGTTCACAGTTCGATATGATAGACCTCGGGCTTATGCATTTTTGTTCGGGGATTGAGGTCTGACAAGGAACTATGAAGAGAAGATATGGAAAGCACATGAGATGTTGAGTTCACAGTTCAATATGATAGACCTTGGGCTTATGTATTTTTGTTCGAGGATTGAGGTATGGCAAGAGTAAAATGGAATCCTCATTTCTCATCAAAAGTATGCAGGAGAAATTCTGAAGGCATTTGGCATAGCTTAGTGCAAGTTAGTGGTTACACCCATGGAGGTTGATGTGAAGCTTTCTGCAGAAGACTATTCTTCACTTATGGATATGAAGGAGTATAGGAAGGTGGTGGGGAGTTTGCAATGGGAAGGAGTACAAGAAGGTGGTGGGGAGTTTGATTTTTTTGTATAATACACGGCCTCACATGAGCTTTATAATTAATGTCCTTAGTAGGTTCTCAATTTGTTGCTTCTCCACTTGTGGAGATGGAGTATGGTGGGGAGTTTGATCTTTTTGTAGAATACACAACGTGACATTAGCTTTGCAATTGGTGTCCTTAGTAAGTTCTAAATATAGCCGCAAACCATTATAAGGCAAGGATACGGGAGTTAAAATACCTCAAAGGTACCATTGGGTATGGCATCATGTACAAGACGGGCAATTCCTTTACTTTTTTTTGTGAGTCAAATTGGGCAGAGATTGTGATGGCACGAAAGTTGTTTCTTGTTACCATTTTGTGACTGGGTTTGAAATTACATCGTGGATTAGCAAGAAACATCCTACATTGGCACTTTCTTCTACAAAGGCTGAGTACAAGAAACATGCTTTGCTTCATGTAAATCAATTTGGTTGAGAAGGTTCTTAGGAGACATAGGTGTTGCGCAAAATGGAGTGAAAACATTGCAGTGTGACAATCAGATTTACATGGCAATTGCTAAAAACCTGGTGTTTCATGATCACATGAAGCACATTGACATTGCAGTATGACAATCAGATTTACATGGCAATTGCTAAGAACCTAGTGTTTCATGCTCACACAAAGTACATCGAGATATAATATCATTATGTATATGAGATTATCATGGATGGAGATGTGGAGCTTTTGTTGACAACAAAGAACATCTTTATAAAGGCTCTAGGGAGAGATTTGATGTATTGACTCAATGTTGGACCAAAGAGGTAGTTTACCTAAATGGGTGGACATTGAGGGAGGGTATTGGAAAATAATTTTCTCAATGTTGCACCCTCATGTTGTTTTTATGGGTGAGAGATGTGCTCTATTATATAAGGCCCCCTTTATGAGGAGTAGGCATCGTGTGGTGAGCACTTGGACATGCATCAGTTCGCAATTTAAACACTAGATGGTGGTTGAATCATTGGGAGATGGTTATGTAGACTTGGCTCTCTACCAAGTAGGATGCATACTTGTGTAGGCTAAGTGACTACATTAGTAAGTAGTGAGCACTTGCGCACCTGACAATTCCCAATTTAGACATTAGCCAAGTAGGATGCATGCTTGTGCTACGGAGTAAGTGACCGCATTAGTGAGTGTTGGACAATAAATCATGACAGTACACTGATGATACACTGTTTTCACGGGGTTCATTTGAGGATCCACATAGTCTTAGATGGCCGTGGGAGCTATGCAAAGATCCAACATAACCTTTTTTTGTAGTCTAATATGGTCTTAATTGAATGATATGGTTGCTTAATTATTATGGACCAAGTCATGGGTTAGCCTCAACGTGGCCAACCCATGTCCATGTTGACCCTAGGTACTATATATAGACTAGTTTGGCAACCTTAATTGATCATCGAGTTCTAGTGTTGAAGCACTCATTATAAGCAAGCACTCATTGTGTTCAAGCACTCTTGTAAGCAAGCATCGAGTTCCAGTGTTCAAGCACTAAATGTGTTCAAGCATTCTTGTAAGCAAGCCTCTATCTAGTATCTATTTAGAACGCCATATAAGCTCCTCTTACCCGAAGTACACAAGTGGATGCCTTCAACTTGTGATCAAGTTTGCAAGCAGTAATATTGTTTACTCTCCACTTCTTTTTGCAATTCAGTGCTTTGTATTGTGTTGATCTTGTTTTTGCTATTGTCTATTCTTTTCCCGCTTTCTTGTTTATGCCCCCCTTTTTGTGTTCCCTACATTTCCTTCTCCTTCACATTCAAAACAATTGGATGGCATTTTTAAGGTCTCCAAGGTAGGTGCTCCATCGAGGCCCCCTTTTTTTGTGTTCCCTATATTTCCTTCTTCTTGGTTACTCATTCGAACTAGTTGGACTGCATTGTAAGGTCTCTTGAAAAGATGCAGGGGAGAAGAGAGCTTGAGCTCTTGCAAGCACACACACACTCACAAAACCCTAAAAGAAAACACACAAAAGTAAGGTCTCTTGAAAAGATGCAGGGGAGAAGAGAGCTTGAGCTCTTGCAAGCACACACACACTCACAAAACCCTAAAAGTGAACACACAAGGTGAGAGTCTGAAAATCTTCTTCTTCTTCTTCACAACACTTAACACACCATATACAAAGATAAGAGTACACACTATATGAAAAGGCACTGAACCAAATACATACTAGGGTTCTCTATAGTGTGAACCCAACTAAATGAGCTGGCGCTATAACTATGCCAGTCTTTAGAATGGCTATCACACAGCCTGTCATCCCACTGGCCGCATATCACCCCTGATCTCACCAACCATGCTAGTGGTGTAAGTGTGGGGCCTATCCCCCAAGAGGCGGGTCATCAATGTCCACCGCCTCGCTTGATATCTCAACACTCCCCCTCGAGCTCAACTCCATCTCATGTACACCAAGCGAAGCCCTGAATCTACGGAGCTTCTCTATACCCAATGCTTTGGTGAAGATGTCAGCGACCTGATCCTGTGTGGTGCTGACATAAACAAGGTCAACGTCTCCTGCCAAAACCTTCTCTCTGACAAAATGGTAGTAGACCTCTATATGCTTCGTGCGTGCATGAAAAACTGGGTTCTTGGCCAACTGTATACTGCTAACGTTGTCACAGAAAATGACAACTTGTCTATCCACTGATAGACCCAAAGCAACCGTAGGCTACTTCTTGCTGCTCCAAGTCACATCAACACTCCCCAAAGAAAACATGAAGCCACTAGTAGATCTTCTATCTGAGTCTTCTATCTGAGATACTACCAGCCCAATTAGCATCTGTGTACCCATGTACACATATCTCTATCCCAATTTTATAAAATAGTCCACAATGCAAAGTAGACCTCACATACTCAGTATGTGTCTCAATGCATCCAAATGTGGCTTCCGAGGAACCTGCATAAACTGACTCACCAACCCAACAGCATAGCTCAAATATGGCATGGTGATCGTCATGTAATATCTTAATGCTTTACTATTTTGTTAGCTCCTCTTAATCTTGACTAAAACAATCCTTAATCTTGACTAAAACAATCCTTATGCAAGGAAAGGTGATAAATAATTCCTCTGGGTGTTTGTCCTTCATAATTCTCACAAACAGGTCATGGCTTCTCGGGTTTGAACAAGAGATGTCTTAACTCCTCGACTGTGAAGGCAACTTCTCTATCCTTGATTATGATTATTGCTCTAACCTACTCATCCCGATTTTCTCGTTCTAAAAATACAATCTTTTTTTTCTTTTGGATAGTTTTCATAAGTCAGGTCCACCGTACTGACACTTTCTAGTGTTTGACCATCAACTCCAAGCCATTCAGAAGCAAAAAAATAATAAGATTTTCACACGTGAAAAACGTTCGTTTCTCACGCCATAAAAAAACCATGAGTTTTTAATGCCCAAAAAATCATGAAAAAAAGTTATCATGCACACCTCAATAATCGAACAACATTATCATAAAAACTCAAATAATGGACAAATCAAAGTTCTTTCACAACGTGAAAACCTCCTTTGCATTTTCACATCTTCTTGCATTTATTATTTTGACACTAATTGCACTTCTTAAAGACCAAAGACAAGTCATAATACAAAAGGAAACAAGAATCTTGAGTTTTTCATGTCGTGAAAATTGGTTTTTAATGACTGTAAAAATACTCTATTCTTTTGAATTTTCATGTCTTCTTGCGTTCATCATTTTGATAGATGCCATCATCCCCATCATCATGCTTCCTCATAATCACCATCATCATCTTGTGGAAAACTCTGAAAACGTGAAGTCATACTTCTTAACATAATAATACCTTTGAACTAGGGGCTATCAAAGCGTGCCCCATACACACATAGGAAAACCTAAATTTCTGAGAACCTTGCCTTGCATGGCCTCAACATCATTCTCCTATGTATATCATACAAAAACATAACATTAATCTACTAAACAGAAGCCACAAAACAAGAAAAAAATATAACTCCATGCACCATGAAAAACTAGTATGGTTTGCATGCCGTGAAAAGCCAAACGCGTTTTTATGTCACAAAAAAAATATTGATTAAACGTTGAAATTCAAAATTCACAGCACAAACCTCTACTTAGCCATCTCAAGTAACAGGCCCCATGTAAAATGTGTCACCGTGAAAAACTAAGTGGGTTTTCACATAATCCAAAACTCATTTTTCATGCTAACACTAATTTGAAGGAGAGTAGCTAGAGACCATATTTTATTATCTTTACTACATCATTCTAACCCACTATGCATGTAGAAAGTCAAAAATCAACCACCAAGTTCATCGCTCATGAAAAACTAAGGTTTTCACAAAATGAACTTGAGGATTTACACATCAAAATTTCATCTTCTAACATTGCTTAATAATCTATACTGACATCAACTAACCCTTCTTAAACCTTTAAAAACTAAAAAACGTTGCTTAATAATCTATACTGACATCAACTAACCCTTCTTAAACCTTTAAAAACTAAAAAATGTTGTAACCTATACTGACGTTGCTCATTAACCTACACTGACATCAACTAACCCTTCTTAAACCTTTAAAAACTAAAAAATTCTAGTGCAAAAAATTGGGTTTTTCATGATCGTGAAAGCCAACTCTAGTTATTCATGTCCAAAGAATTCCATAGAAACAAGATTCAAGGCCTTTTATGGTGCTCCACACTTGCTATTTGGGCTTAAAAAGCTTGTTCAACTCATGCTTAATGACCATGAAAAACCCAAACCATGGTTTTTCATGCCAACTCTCAAGATCTTCAAAAAAGCATGAAAATGCATCCTAGAATGTTTCTTTATGTACAACCTCGGGGGGTGCACTACTAAGAAATGCTATATATCACATGTGTTCAAGGGCATTAAAAAACCCCTTACCTGTTAATTTTTCATGAACAAAATTACCCCTTTTTCTTTATGGACTTACGAGTTTTTTTCAAAATTGAATAAAAAAACCCCTTATGTAAATTTACCTTAAAATTTTGAATAAAAAAACCCCTTTGTTTGAACTCACGTGCTATACTTATATATTTTTAGGCCCCCCAAGTTCACAACCTTAGGTGAAAATCATGGAAAACACTTTTGCAGGAAATCAAGGAAAGACTAGCATGGCTTAGCTCCTACTAGCCTATTGTTTTAAGGTTGATTAGTTTCTTTACTTTTAAATAGGAAAGTGCAAAAATTCAAATTTCTTCAAATTTATTACAAGAAAGGATGCTAGTGAGTTACTGTAAACCTTAATCTTACCCCAAAGTTGATTTTCTTAGAATTTATACAAGATCTTTATATTATATGCAAGAAAACTTCAATATCAAGTTTTATTTAGTCATAAATGCACAAGAAGTGCTTGGGTCCATACATGTTGGAATTAGGGTTGCAGGAAAGCACACAAAGCTTGGAGAAGAAGAAGCAAGAATGCACACAACACAAGGTGTATTAGATTGTGTCAATGTACAAAAAGATAAGTTAGCCCTAGAAGGATGGGCATATATACAAGCCGGGGGAAAAAACCTCCTAAAGAGGGAAAAAGTGCCCCGGCGGTCCTAAGTGTGTTCACACACATCACTGCCTATATATATATGGCAACAAATCTCCCCTGGGAGTGATGGTGTGAACGAGAGCTGGCACTCATGTATAGGGGAGTGCCATGCCCGAAGTAGATCAGTCCACAAAGGGGAGCAAGCCCAAAGCTTTGCGGAAAGCTTCAAACTTCTCACGAGGAAGCGCCTTTGTGAAAAGATCGGCGAGGTTGTCCTGTGTTGGCACATAGGCCAAGCTGATCTCTCCTGTTGAGAGTCTCTCCCTGACATAGTGATAATGCACCTCAATGTGCTTTGTGCGAGCATGAAAAACTGGGTTTCTCGCAACTGCCAGTACACTCTGACTGTCAGTGAAGATAGAGGTGGCAGACTCCTGTCCAACACCCAAGTCAGCCATAAGCCGTCTGAGCCACACACACTCAACCGTAGCTGTGAAAGCTGCCCTGTACTCAGCTTCACAACTAGAAGTGGCCACAGTAGGTTGCTTCTTGCTCAACCAAGATATGCATGAGCTACCGAGCATGAAACAAAAACCACTTGTGGACACTCTTGTGTCATAGCAACCAGCCCAATCTGAGTCCGAAAAAGCATGTAAATCTGGCGGCAACGATCCCCCCTTGGGATAAAACAACCCAAGATGTATGGTGCCACTCAAGTAGCGAAAGATGCGTTTAACTGCCTTCCAATGATGAGACCCTGGGCTATGCATAAACCTGCTCACCTGTGAGACTGCAAACTGAATGTCCGGCCTCGTAATGCATACATAAATGAGGCAACCAACAGCTATCTGATAGAGTGTGACATCAAAGTGATCTCCAGCATCATGAAGACTCAACTTCAAACCTGTCTCCATTGGAGTAGCAATAGGCTTGCAGTCTTCAAGGCCAAATCTCCGCAACAATGTCTCAATATACTTTGTCTCACACAAAGCAATACCTCCATCACACTGCTTAAATTGTATCCCCAAATAATGATGCAAATGCCCCAAATCTGACATCTCAAAAGAGGCATTCAAGTCAGCCTTAAAATCAGCAATATGACTCTCATTTGGTCCTGTGAGCAGCATGTCATCGGCATAGAGAGCAATGATTAGATGTACACCATCCACACGTTTAACATACAAAGTGCTTTCTGTTGGACTATTCTGAAACCCATGTGCAGTCAAATATGCATGTATCTTTTCATACCAAGCTCGTGGAGCTTGCTTTAAACCATATAAAGCCTTTTTCAACCTGCACACTTTGTTTTCCTGCCCTCTTTGAACAAAACCACGAGGCTGCGATACATACACCTCCTCATGCAAATCTCCATTCAAGAACGCAGTCTTTATGTCCAATTGATGTACATTCCAACCATTATGAGCTGCCAATGCACAAATGCTACGAATGGTAGTCATACGACAAGTGGGAGCAAAGGTCTCATCAAAATCAATGCCCTTTTCTTGAGCATAACCCTTTGCAACAAGTCTAGCCTTATAGCGATCAACACTGCCATCTGGCTTTCGTTTCAACTTAAAAACCCACTTACATCCAATGGCCTTTTTACCAATAGGCAAATCACACAAAGACCATGTACCGTTCTTCATTATAGCATCATATTCACTTTGCATTGCAGCCAACCAATTTTCTGAATTTTGTGCCTCATCAAATGAAAGAGGTTCTTCCTCTTCACACATACTAGACACAGCCAAAGCATAACAATCTGATGTATAAGAGGCATGCTGAAAACCTGAACGAGTACGACTAGTCATAGGTGCATCAATCTTACTATCACGCAAGGTTTGCACCAGTCATTTTGGCATACCTCTAGCCTGCTCATTTTCAGCCCTATCCTCATGAATTACATCCTGTAAATCTGTATCAGAAATAGGCTGATCTATGATGTCGTTTGAAATCTGCATAGGTTGAGTATTTGCCTCATCAGGACTTACATTTGAATTCCCACCTGTAAATAGAGGCAACAACGTATCAAATACATCCCGTGAGCTCACACTTGTCTCTTTGGTACATGATAACAAGGGCTGCACAGCATCTTCCACAAAAACAACATCTCGACTAATCAAGATACGCTTTGACTGTGGATGATACGATCTGTAACCCTTGCTTTCAGCACTGTAACCAACAAAAATGCATTTGACAGCCTTATCATCCAATTTTCTGCATTGTTGCACATGCACTAAAGCATAGGCCAAGCAACCAAAGACACGCAAGTGACCAATAGAAGGCTTCCTGCCATGCTAAGCTTCGTATGGAGTAATAGACTGCAAGGCCTTAGTGGGACACCTGTTGAGTACATATGCAGCACACATGACAGCCTCAAGCCAAAACGCATGTGGCAAAGCTTGGCTCTTGACCATACATCGTGCCATCTCCATAAGTGACCTGTTTTTCCTCTCAGCAACATCATTTTGCTGAGGGGTATACGGCATTGTACATTGGTGTTTTATCCCACGACTAGCCAGAAATGTATCAAACTCTTTAGACAAGTACTCCCCCCCTCGATCAGAACGGAGGGTGCCCACAGTACAATTGGATACATTTTCAACCATAAGAAAAAACTGTTTGAAGCACAAAAACACTTTGGACTTTGCCTTCAGTGGATATACCCATGCACGCCTCGAGTAATCATCAATGAAAGCCACGAAGTACAAGTGTTTACCAAATGATGGAGTTTGCATAGGCCCACATACATCACTATGTACAAGTTGCAATTTGCGAGTGGCCCGCACAGAACCATCCTTTGGAAACGCAGAACGCTGCATTTTGCCCAAAATACAGCCTTCACAAACATGTTTCAATGGTGCCTCAAGAGGGGGCAATGAAGCAACCATATCAAATTTCTGCAAACGCAGCAAACTAGCAAAGTTCAGATGACCAAAACGAGCATGCCATAGTTTTGCATTTGAAACTGCCTTTTCATCAGAAACTGCATTTGCTGAATCTTCCACACACTTGTCATAAGAATTGAGCCTATATAGCCCACGAAACAAGGTGCCAGATGCAATAATCGTATCACTAGAAGTCAAATCATGAACAGTACATCTGTCATCCACAAATTTGACTACAAATCCAAGTCTAGCAAGCGCAGAGACAGACAATAGATTCTTCTTTATCCCTGGCACATACAAAGCATCTGAAAGTGTGAAAGCACTGCCATTTGCAGCAGTAAGCATAATTTTACCAACGCCCTTCACTGGGTAAGAAGCATTATTGGCACATGTGACAGTATTCCCTTTAGGGACAGCCTCAAGAGAAGTGAACATATCACGATGCGAGGTAATGTGCTTTGTAGCACCACTGTCAAAATACCAAACATGAGAGTCAACAGAAACTGCCAAACATGCATCATGTACAGATGGGTCATACTGGCAATACACGCTAAATGCCCATTCTGTATCCTGCACAACATTTGCAGAATCTGCATTTGTAGAAGCATCCGCTATTGTGGCTGCATTTGACTCTTTCTTCTTTGCCTCTTTAGCCTTTAGCTTAGGGCAATTCTTAATGACATGATCATTTGCCTTACAATAGTTGCACCTGGTCTTTTTCTTGCTTCTTACAATAGTTGCACCTGGTCTGATACCAATTGTTGGAATTAGGGTTGCAGGAAAGCACACAAAGCTTGGAGAAGAAGAAGCAAGAAAAAGACCAGGTGCAACTATTGTAAGGCAAATGATCATGTCATCAAGAATTGCCCTAAGCTAAAGGCTAAAGAGGCAAAGAAGAAAGAGTCAAATGCAGCCACAATAGCGGATGCTTCTACAAATGCAGATTCTGCAAATGTTGTGCAGGATACAGAATGGGCGTTTAGCGTGTATTGACAGTATTCCCATTAGGGACAGCCTCAAGAGAAGTGAACATATCACGATGCGAGGTAATGTGCTTTGTAGCACCACTGTCAAAATACCAAACATGAGAGTCAACAGAAACTGCCAAACATGCATCATGTACAGATGGGTCATACTGGCAATACACGCTAAACGCCCATTCTGTATCCTGCACAACATTTGTAGAATCTGCATTTATAGAAGCATCCGCTATTGTGGCTGCATTTGACTCTTTCTTCTTTGCCTCTTTAGCCTTTAGCTTAGGGCAATTCTTAATGACATGATCATTTGCCTTACAATAGTTGCACCTGGTCTTTTTCTTGCCTTTATCAAGAGCCTTCTCAGACTTATTGTTTTTACTTGTGGAAGGAGAAGAAGTTTCAGACCTACTAATGGGAGAAGAAACAGTGGAAGGAGCCGCTGCCTTACCACTTCTTCTCTGCTGCTGGGCAGCAATAAATGCTTGATCAACTGCACGCTGCCTGGCCCTGTTTTGCCTGGACTGCGCTTCTTGCAAGAGCTTGTTGACTAAAGTATCATACTTGACAGCATCAGGTCTGTCCTCATTAAGAAGTCTCCACGTGGAAGCAAAAGTCTGATATGTCTCAGGTAAAGCATCAAGAACAGTCTGCACAAGAGAATGATCAAGAATAATCTCACCTGCAGAAATCAACTACTCTTTGAGATCTTTAATCTCAACAAGAAAAACATTCATGTCATCATCTTCTTGCATAATCTTCAATTCTAGCTCTTTACACAGGTAAGCGATTTTTACCTCGTTACGACCTGCATACAAACCAGCTAGAATATCCCAAGCCTGTTTTGCTGTTTTAGCTGAACGAATATGTGGGGTGATGTTACGTTTGACAGAAAGTGCAATCAAGGCATGAGCCTGCGCATCTTTACCATCCCAACGAGCTTGTTCAGCAGTGGGTAAAACAGCAGCAACAGTAGAGCTGCTAGAACCTGCAACATCCTCAACAGATCCTACATCCACAGAACCTGGACGTACATCCATACCCTGCACAATGTTCCACACTCCTTTTGCAACCAAAACATACTGCATCATGTATGCCCAAAGTAGGTAGTTGCTGTCTCCATCCAATTTGTCATCAGAGCAGATAACATGCGAAATACATCATTGCTGTTAACAGCAATGATGCGAAATACATCATTGCTGTTATCAGCCATGGCCACTGACTGAAACTGATGCAAAAGCTACCTGTAATGAAGCAAAGACTGAACAGAAAACAACTCGTGCTATGTAGCACGGTCCACAATAGAGTATGTATGCCTGTTTTGCAGAAAACTGCACTGTCAAAATTTCTGCAGAAAATGACGAAAACACCTGTGTGCAGAACTTGAAATGCAAAAACGGAGCCCGAAACGACCTCAGATGCGATTTTTGAGAACGCCAAGCCCTAAGGGCTAATTTGCAGAGTTTAGGGACCTGCAAGCGCTTGTGAAAACTCACCTTAATCGGAGAACGTGAGTTGGAGGGTGCTGGCGGTGTAGCCCTGGGAGCCGATGCCTGCTCTGATACCAATTGTTGGAATTAGGGTTGCAGGAAAGCACACAAAGCTTGGAGAAGAAGAAGCAAGAATGCGCACAACACAAAGTGTATTAGATTGTGTCAATGTACAAAAGATAAGTTAGCCCTAGAAGGATGGGCGTATATACAAGCCGGGGGAAAAAACCTCCTAAAGAGGGAAAAAGTGCCCCGGCGGTCCTAAGTGTGTTCACACACATCACTGCCTATATATATATGGCAACAATACATGGACCAATTAGTGGGCTATATTGTGCATAGGGATGTGGATACCCCTAAGAGAAAGGTGTGTTTCCAATACCACTCACAAGAATGTCTTTTTTTCTTGGAGGACCCAGATGTAAAAGCAAAGCTGCAAGCATAAAGCAATCCAAAATTGTGCGCGAAATTCATAAACACCAATGAGGTCACCAGAATTGTGTTCACAATTCTTAAAGAATTATGACCAAGGCACAAAGAGCAACGAGGTCACTTGACCAAATTACACCACCAACTAACATACACAAGGTGGACAAAAAGGACCTCCCATTTGTAGATTTGCTCAAAGCGAAGAAGTATAACACTAATGCAGTGTCGATGTTTAGTCAGGATCTGGTTTCAGACCACCTAGTCGGCTTCGGAGGAGTAGCGACTAATGTAGCTATGGCCAATGTGATATGCCAATGCTAGGTCATTGAGCCACCATCTGTCGAAGTGCGGGGAGGTTGATCATGAATGCACAACGGGTTAGTTCCTATGGCTATCTAGATTCCAGATAGTCTTCCACATCCAGAAAAGAATAACTTAACACAAGATTGAATACTAAATAGACAAAGATGAACAGAGAGTAAGAAATAGTAAGACAAAGCCCAATCCATTCTTGAGTATTACAATACAATGCCTTAGTAAGAACTCTACTCATTAACTACTCTCTCTACTATCCTGTGCCCCTATTTGGTATTGTTCCTCTCCGCAGGGCGGCTTGAGTAGACCTGACATGAGTCTCTCTATCCAGATAGTAATGCACTCACTCCTACAATCTCAATCAGGTAGACTAGGTCCACAGGTAATGCCCGTTCACATCAAGAAGAAGTTACAAGTTTGTTATAGAACAAGAAGGCTTGGTTTGCTGCACAACGGTCAGTCCAGCAGCGATTTGGGCAGTGGGGCCAAACAGGTTAGTTGGCCGCCAACACATGGCAATCATGGTGGATGCTGCACTAGTAGCAAAGCCCACGTTGTTGTTCAGAAAAATTTGAGCGTGGATTTCCACTTAGTCTAGATCCTCCCTTCCAGATTCCTTATTATGGCCTATTCCAATCGCCTTCTTCTAGTATCTCCTCTAAGATCGTGGGCATACCGTGGCTTGTAAGCCCTCTCCTGTGCTGCTTACCCAGGCATGCCCTATGTCAGTTCTCTTGTCAGCCCTCTAGAACTGCACGTCAATGAGACATGCCTCTAAATGCCTTGCACTTGCCTTGTTCATTGCTTCCATAATAGCAATGCCTGCTGCGAAGGCATGGGGCTCTGTTTGCTCTAGAGTGATGAGGTCTTCTTTGAATACGGTCTACTTCGGTTCCTTTGGCCTTCTTTTCCCACCCCAACTCCATTTCCACATAGGGTGGTGTTGTTGTAGGTTCGAGCTTTATCACCTCCCTTTTCCTTTTTTCTTGTTGACTCTATTGGCGAGGGGCTTTAGCAGGGTCTCTCTTTGAATGAGCTGTCGCCTCCTCACCTGGATCCGCAAGTCATAAGAGATCGCTGCTTCCACGTACTGCTATGGATCCGAGGGAGGGGCTTCTTCATTGTCGTCTTGATGCACCTACTTGAGAGATGCCTTGGCCCTATCTTTTTGTCTTCGACCCTTCTAACTGGTTCATAAATTTTACAATCCCCACCTAGTTGGAAGGTCTCGAGGACCTACCTGGCTGGGCTGTCTGGATTAAAGTATGCGTACATTTAAGGGCACTGCCCTTCTAAATGCCCATGCTCTTTTTGTCATTCCTCCTGGACCCTTTTCTAAAGATCTTCCTTAGCCCCCTTTTCCTTTTTACCTAGCCTTGGAAGTCTTCTATCATCTTATCTTTTTCTTGGACTTCCTTGGCATGCACCCTCCTCATAGTGTTCATCTACTCCTCCTGTCTCTTCCGTGCCTCTTCTGCATGCGCCCTTCTCATGCTGTCTAGTTGCTCTTGTATTTTTCGGAGCTTAGTATGAGCTATTGTCAATGCAAAATTCAACTCATTGACTGTCATTTTCCTGAACACTCATGAACTGGAGTTGTTGCACTCATGGAGGAGGGCTCACTCATCTTCTCAAAAGGGAGAAGCCACCATAGCTAGGATTAGCAAACTGTAATTATCATTAGAAAATGATTAGTTATATTATCATTTTCACTTATATACATGGATGCCCCTTTCACATTACACTTAAAAGTGTCCATAGGCATTGCCATCCTATTCCCTAGCTCTTTACACTTTTATATATAGTTATTCTTGGCCTTGGGCCTAAATAGACATGAGACGTTTCCACTTTGTTATGAACCACCCCCACCCATGAGGTTTCATCCTCGAAACCATAGATGTATGTGTGAACTCACATGAATGGATAATATTAACAACAAACACTCATGCCATATATGTGTTGGGGAGACAAAAGAACATACGTATTGCTGTATGTCAACAAACCCACTTAATAACCCTTTTCGTTTGCCCATTAGTCTCGAGATGATAAGCGGTGCTAGGTGTCAAAATAGTCCCCATGATCTCAAATAAAGTCTTCCAAAATGAGCTCATAAACTTGACATCATGGTCGCTCACAATTCGTTGTGGTACTCCATGCAACTTAAACACATGATCCACAAACTACTTTGCAACCAAAATTTGACCTTAGAAGGAATGAAGTGTGCCACTTTTATCATACGGTCCACAACCATGTATATGCTATCCCATCCCCTCCTTGTGTCAGGTAGCCCTGTGATAAATTCCATAGAAATATGCATCCATTTTCCCTTGAGAATAACAAAAGACTAAAGTAAACCACCAGGCTTATGTGTGGGATCCTTGTTTTGTTGTCATGGTAGACAATTAGTCACAAAAGCACGCACATATTTCCACATTTCCTTCCAATAAAAGCTTTTCTGCAGTTTGTCAAAGGTCTTAAATAGCCCCATGTGCCTCGACAATGGAGAAGAGTGCATTTTTTCTAACACCCTTTTCTTATAGCTTGATGTAGGCAAAAGAAGATAGACCTTATCCTTACAGAAAATGAGTCCATTATGAAGGATGTAATGTGGTAATTCTTCATGGAAACCATGCTGTAATTTATGCCATAATGATGCCACTTCTTATTCCAAAAGATACTCTTCTTGTATCTCCATGATCTAATCTTTATGCACCATTAAAATTGCCATTATCCATGACAACATTCTCCTTCTTCATGGAAACCATGCTGTAATTTATGCCATAATGATTCCACTTCCTATTCCAAAAGATACTCTTCTTGTATCTCCATGATCTAATCTTCATGCACCATTGAAATTGCCATTACTGAACAAGCCCAAACACGTGACAATGCATCCGCGACAACATTCTCCTTCCCCTTCATGTAACATATCTCAAAGTCATAATTTTATAGAGTGGCCACCCACGTTCTTTGCTTAAGAGAGAGATTTTGTTGAGACAAGAAATATTGGAGTACTCTATGATCACTTTTGACAAAGAAATGACTCCCATACAAATAGTGATGCCATTTCTTGATGGCATGAAGTATTGCCAACATTTCTTGATCACAGATATGCATAGCCATCTCCTTATCATTTAACTTTCGGCTCTCAAATGCAATCACTCCATATTCTTGGAACAAAACAACCCCAACACCTCTTCCACATGCATCGACTCGTACAATGAATGGTTTTATGAAGTCCGGGCATACAAGAATAGGGGCTAACATGAGTGTTCCTTTGAGCTTCTCAAAGATCTTGTTGGCAATAGTGTCCCAAAAGAAAGACTCCTTCTTAAGCTTATCCATAATAAGGAGCAACAATATGTGTATATCTCTTGATAAATCTCCTATAGAATGAAGATAAGCCCAAGAAACCTCTCAATTAAGTAGTGTTTGTAGGTGTAGGCCAATTTTTGACACACTCCACATTCTTAGGATCAACCATAATGCCATCTTTGCTCGTAATATGTCCAAGATATTCAACTTCTTGTGATATGAATAAACATTTAATCTCCTTTTTATATAATTTGTTAGCCATCAAAGCATCCAAAACAATCTTTACACGTCTCGCTCGCTCTTGCTCACTCTTGCTTTAGATTAAGATGTCATCAAAGAACACAAGTACCCACGTGTAAAGGAAGGTCTGAAGCGAAGCACTTTGTTCAATAATGCTTATAAAGGCCTCTTTCAATAAACTAAAAGTTGTTTTGTACTCATCACCCTCCTTGATCCTCAATTGATGGTATCCCGACCTCAAGTCAATCTTAGAGAAGTAGAATGCACCCTGCAACTCATCAAGTAAATCATCAATCCGTGGGATAGGGAATCTATTCTTGATCTATGACTTGTTTAGATCCCTATAATCCACACACATCCAAAAGGTGCCATCTTTCTTCTTGATTAAAAGTACAGGAGATGCAAAAGGTGATTGACTAGAATTGACCAATCCCATATCACAATGAGCTCTTGTACTTGCTTTGCCACTTATTTTTTTCAACCTTTAATGATCAATATGGTGGTTTTTGGATGGGCTTGCATGTGGCTCAAGATTTATCCCATGATCCACCTCTCTCTTTCATGTGGAAAGAACTTGGGCATTTGGAATACGTCTTCATACTCCTTGAGAAACTTCTTCATGCCTTCATGCATTACTTTTCCCTTGTCTTCTTCGTTACAAAGCTATAACATGTATATGCATCCCATACTCTTGAGCTCCATATTGAGTTTTATGGCATTAATTAACTTCATCCTTGGCATATGAGTTTTAGTCAATGTAATGTCTTCATTACCATGCATACAACTCATCTATCCAAGATGTAAATTCATTGTGAAAGACCCAAGAGTAGCTAGCCAATCACATCCCAATATAATGTCAGTGGTACCCCATGTCTAATACAAGTTAATCAGCCTTGCAAGTGGTACCACTTGTGAGTATCAAACTCACATCTTTATATACCAATGTGCAAAGCCCCATTAGCCACTTGAACTTTATGCTAGGAAGATAAAGCTATGGGCTGTAATTTGAGACTACACATAGATTTTCTATTGATGAAGCTATGTGTGCTTCCACTATCAACCAAAACATGAGCCACCCGTCCATTTATGCATGCCTTAAGCCTTAGTGTACTTGTACCCTTGCAACCGGCATAGGCATCACTAAAAATATTGCACAAAGTGTCCATATATCCTTGTCACATCACACAAACACACATAGGCAATGGTAACCCATCATCATAGTCAACTTCTCTCTTCTTTGATGCACCTAGATAATATAGAAATTCACTATCATTCTCTACATCTTCAACTTCATTGTTGGCGTCCTCAAAGAAATCCTTATACTCGTCCATATCCTCTTTTGTACCTTCATTGCAACTTTGTGAGGATCATGCTTAATGTCATCTTCTTAGCTTTACAAACCTTCCAATGATCCTTGTACCATTTGTCACCACACTTGAAGGACAACCCCTTGTTCTTCAAGTTGTTTATCCGATCTTCACTAACAATGACTTTGCTCTTATTGGCTCCTTCAGCATCAACATGCTTCCCATCAATGTTTGAAGGTCTAGGAAAAGATGTACCAAATCTGAAAATTTCTCTCCCACTTCTTCCACACACGGTAGGGAATCTAGGAGGCCCGGTATGAGGTGCACACCACTTGAAGGTTTGAACATGGATGGAGTGTGCATATCAACCCTTTCTCCTTGCCTTGCTTCTCATACATGTGCATATATTGCCTCGTAAATTTGTGCAAGTAATATGGCCTCTTTGATGGTGTCGAGTCTTTAAGCATCCTCATCAACTCTAATGTTTTTTTTGTAACCCTTTTATGAACTTTCTCAATTTATACTCCTCACTCAAGCCTTCCACATGGCATGAAAACAACATAAACTTATACACATAATCCTTTGCATTGCCCGCTTGAGTGAGATCATCCCAGTTCTCCACCATCCTAGATTGAATTAGGGTTGAAATGAACTTACTTCTCTTCTCATTCTTGAAATCCACCCTTGTAGGTGATTATGTAATCATGATCATTTAAGTGCCGCCACCACGCATGGGCATAACCCTCCAAATGCAGTGTAGTAAACAACACTTTGGCTCTATCACGACAAGGACTAAGCTCAAAGTAAAGCTCCATCTTGTCGATCCATTCTTCAAATTCTTCATTAGAAAAGCCTTCACCTTTAAACTTTGTAAAGATAATTTTATCCTTCATCCCTTTATACTCTTCGTCACATTACCTCTGTGATCCTCATGTGATCTAGCATGATTAGCTCCAAACTCATTGAAGTGATGATCGACCATAGGTGATGCCTTCCAAGTTCCACCCACAATTACCTCCTCCAAAGCTAAACCCTTACCCTTGTCAAGGTTTCTTCCCCGAATTGATGACGAACCTTGCATCATAGTTTGTTGCATAGGCATTCCATACATGCGTGACTCACTATGATGCATTACTTGTGGAGGCAAATTCTCTTTTCCATGTGTAAAACCATGATGGCCATGGTCGAAAGGCAAACTAGCTTGTAAAGCATTTGATCCATTTGTATTCCTTGCATCATCAAATGGCATATGGACTTGTGTCCCACTAACTTGCGGTTTCTTTGATACACATGAATGCCTTGTTGGCTCACCCAACATCCCTTTGCCTCTACTCCACCCTTGTTTCAAGTTAGAGACTCCATCTTGGATCTCTTTGCCCAAAGCATTAAACTTGTCAACCATGAATTGAAATCTTTGATCCATATGGCCCATCAAATTCGCATGCCTTTCCATGGTTAGGCCATCATTTCTATCCATTTGGTCAAAGTTTTCATAAGGAGTACAAGACGACATTTATGTCTTCTCTGACTCTAGCCACCTCCAATGCATTGACATTCTCATGTGTTGCTTCATTTTGACATTGCTTTCTTCATGCGTATGTTCATCTACTTCCACATGAGAGAATTGATTTTTGAGTTGTTCCTCCCTTGCATTATTGGCACCCGCTTCATCATACACAAGAGCTTCCTTGAAGTTGCCTTTGTGTTTGAAGCTTTGGCCTCTTCCCATCATGCTAAATTGTTTTCAACTGAAAATGTAATTTGAGCATAGAATGATCAAATCTTGTCAAAATCCTTTTGTTCTTTGGCCTAATGGTGAGTATTGATGAGTACTACCTGTTCCCAAGAAGGTTTCAAAGTCAGAGGGCAAGTACATTCCATTTTGACTTTTTCAAAAAAGCCAATTATGCTCGTTGACTAGCCAAATAGCAATGGATCGGGGAGTTTAATGGCTCTTCTCATGGATCTAAGGGAGTACCCTTAGAATATGCAAACACTTTGGAAAGGTACAAATAGGCTATGACTGAATTAGGGTTTCTCCTTATAGTTGATTTGACCGGTTGGAATAGCAAACAGTGTCAGAATCAGGAGTTTGACAGTTGTGGACATAACCCTTAAAGAGTACTAAAAGGCTAAGTAAAAATTGAAAAAAAATCCCCAACCATTTTTTAACCGAATAAAGGTTTTGTGATTCTACAAAACATAGTCAAAGTGTCCAAAAACTGACATAGTGCACTCCAATTGCATTTGCCAATGTTCCAATGCATCAAAGGTATTATCCGACAATCTTAGGTATGTCTTTGAGCTACCCAAACTTAATCCATAAGCACCATATATATACTTTGCTAAAATTTTGGTATAACCTCCGTTATATTTGTAGCCAAATCTCAAATCCAAAAAGTGCAATGTATCCAATATCAAATGTCAAGTCATGCACCAATTGTTCATCACTTGTATTTTCCAATTACCAAGTGTGATATGTCGAAGAGGTGTTCTTGCTTGTCGATCTCCCAACTAAGCCCTCCCACCCTCGTACTGAGTTTCACACCAACAAGAAAAGAGCTGAGGCCATTTCTTCATCTCCGAGTACCTAATCCCTTTCTATTCCGGCACTGACACACACTCTCGTTGGCCTCTTCTCCTTATTGCCAAGGTACCCTCACCACATATCTAGCTTCAACAGTTGTACAAGAAATAGATGAATCCTAGAATGTGATGAGAGTTAAACCACTTACAAGTTCAAGCATGGACTCGTGCTTATAGAATCACATTTTCCATATCCCAGCATACTATCCAATAGCTTGTCTTCCATAAGCATGTGGTATGCTTCCATTGGCATAAGCCTCTCACCATAGGCTCAAATCAATCAACAAGAACCATTCCAAAAGTATTACGTACATTCCCAACATAGCCATATAACATCAATCTCCACCACCATGCATGTGTGTGGCCCAATTATCAATGTAATGGCTCATGTTAGCACCAAATGATGATAATTTCTCCAAATATAAATTATCAAGTAATATCTAATGGTCTCAATATCACTCAAATGGCATGTGAATGCCCATGAATGATATGAGATGTCATATGAGAGGTTGTGTATGATATTGAATTCTTTTAAATGGTATGAAAATATTAAAACCCCTTATTTATGTAATTAGGGTTTTCTCAATGCCAAGTATGAATGCATGTGCAAGAATTATGACACCATTGAAGCATTCCATAGATCATAGGCATGGTTCAATAATGGCCAATGTCATGGAATTAGTTCATAGTTCATAGGCACAGTTCAATCGCATGTGTAACGTCATGGAAATTAGGGTTTCTTTGAGGAAAGCCCTAAATCAAGTTATAGGCATGAGGAATCCACCAAATCTTGCAATAAATCGATGTAGCAACTAACCGGAAGCAAGAGGGAAGCACCAATGCTTGAATCTTGATCAAGAAGGACTCCATGGAAGCAAAATGAAAAGCGTTGTTTTCAACTTCATGAATCCACATTTTTTCTTCTCATGGCTTGTAGGAGAGATCTAAATGCTCAAAATAGCCTGCGCTCATCATTACATAAGCTAGGAAAGCCATAGCAAGTATCAAAGGTACACAATCTTGCTATTTGAAACCGCATGATCTACGGATTTTGCCACCAAGTTGTAGGAAAAGTGCCGCCATATCTCTAGGGTTTTAGATGGTGAACAGTATGCTAACGATGCTTAGCATCAAGCAAATGGAGCCCTAGATAGCCAATGCAAAGAGATTCCATTCACGTGATGAAGATTTCTAAGGTTTTCTTCATGTGCAAGAAGAGGGAAAATTAAAAAAAAATAGATCAAAGTGAAGCTCTAATACCACTGAAAGAAAGGGTAACACTCATGAACCAGAGTTTGCACAATAGCACTCATGGAGGAGGGCTCACTCATCTTCTCAAAAAGGAGAAGCCACCATAGCTAGGATTAGCAAACTATAATTATCATTAGCAAATAATTAGTTACATCATTATTTCTCATTTTCACTTATATACATGGCTACCTCTTTCACATTACATGTAAAAGTGTTCGTGGGCACGGCCATCCTATTCCCTATAGCTGTTAGACACTTTTAGATACACTTATTCTTGGCCTTGGACTCAAATAATACACGAATAAGGTCCCATCTCAACTCTCCAAAGTGAAAGTACTCATAGGTTTATTGGAGTCTTTGTTCCGTAATTGTTTATTGTATATTATGCACTCACAGTTGCACACATCTTGATCTCCATACCAAATTCCCTTCAATAAAATCTTTCAAATACTTGGAAAAATAAAGATCTTGAGTTGCACACATCTTGATCTCCATACCCAATTCCCTTCAATAAAATCTTTCAAATACTTGGAAAAATAAAGATCTTGGACCCCTAAAAATTCCTTGATCTAAGGACTAACTCTGTCCAAAATGTGTCCCTTGAAATCCCCAAGTTTGGTTCTTTTGAAAGAATTCAAAGATTAACCTTACGCTTGTTGTCCTCTAATTTGAAGAATTTAAAGGTCTTCAGGCTAATCCCTTGAGGGAAAACCTCCTCGAATGATACAAATTAAAAACAATGGAAAAACAAAGCCAACTGACCATAATCGATCTGATGCAGATGGATGTTGTTGTCAAACACAGTGACACAAGGATTGACCAAAGTAGTAATATAGTGCAATCTTTACGAAAAGAAAAACCTGATTTCTTGCGTGCCATATTGTCCACAAAGCCCAACATCTAGTGTAGATTAG
The DNA here is from genome assembly GCF_041138505.1 of Cibotium barometz. Lineage (NCBI taxonomy): Eukaryota > Viridiplantae > Streptophyta > Polypodiopsida > Cyatheales > Cibotiaceae > Cibotium > Cibotium barometz. Next base: position 15,015,741 of record NC_141050.1, read on the forward strand.
AAAGAACCGTGCATATCTAGAAGGCCACTTGCCAAAAAGCCAAAAGAATCTAGAGGAATACCTTGGAAATTTGAGTTTAAGAGAAGGTGAAATTTACCGAAGGAAACTTTTGGTCTTTGGACAAGACCAAAAAGGATGCATCACTGTTTCCTTTACACATCAAGAAAGACAGCATTTTGCAACAACCATGTGTCTTTTTTCTAGAAATTCTCTAGTTGGAAGAGCTCCCAACAAGCATCTCCATAAAAGTAAATTTACTATGCCAAATTTTCTTCAGGTTTAGATTCCACTAGTGAGTTGTCTTAGAGAGGAGCCAAATGTTATTAACTTGATCAACGAACCAAGGCATAATAATCACGTATAGATCAAAGCAACCGAGAATAATCACGTATAGATCAAAGCAACCGAGAGAGAGAGAGAGAGAGAGAGAGAGAGGTTCGAGATCTACACTATAGAAAATCCAATCCCCTGTTAGAAGTAAAATGTCGCAATTATTCTTGTAACATGCACCATAAAGGTCTATAGTGCATACCCAACTGCCAACGACTTTGAGCTCAAAACATTTCCTTCCGCATCAACATCTTAACAAACCCAAATGCCTTTTGTAGAAAGAAAGTATGCTCACTGAGGAGAACAAAAGCCACAAGCACAAGGAATGCACGGCTCCAAAAGACACTTTTTTGTCTCAAGGTATTGCCAATCTCAAGAGGTCTACCCAACCACTGAATACATTATAGAACAAGCTTCTACTCTACAAGGAGACGAGAACCATTTGCCAAATACATCTATATTCACATTAAAGCATCATAAGCGTCCAAGGCTATTTGTGCACGAGAAAAGCCGGAAGCAAAGTAGCTTCATGTTCCAGAAGATGATAATGGATATTCAAAATGTTAAACCCTCCATGCATTTTCGATGAGCATATGAACTCATACTTCAAGAGACGCAAGGCCTCCTTATAATGAGAACTTTCCCAAAAGATCTCACTGATTTTTGTCATTAAACAAGAGATTTGGTTTTTACCACCCCCCCCCCCCCCCCGCACACACATATACAATTACTTTCGAAGTTCTTGAGTCCAAGTTTGAATTGTGAGCCTCAAAAGTTGTTTGGATAGAAAGGAAAGCTTAATATGATTTCATTTATGTTTACAAATGGAGAGAGAGAGAGAGAGAGAGAGAGTTAACGTTTCCACATGGCCTCAATACCAATCAACAATCTTGTGTTATTGAAAATGTTGCATCTTGTAGTAAGACTAGACACAAGTACGAGGTCACCCTTGTTTCATTTTTTTTTTTTGAGGGTGAAGCAATGGTGTATGCAGCTCTGTTTTTGTACACCTCGTTGTGATGGCAGCCTCTCTATTGTGGCTCTCTGCTGAAGTGATGGTGACTTCCCAATGCAGCTCTGGAGTAGAGGCACAGTGCGGCACTGGAGCAGCAAAGAAACAATGAGAGCTGGAGCTGGGGATAACAGGGGCTGGAGAGGGAGCTGGGGCGAGCTTGAGGCCAACGGCAGCAGGCTGGGGCAAATTCAGTGCACCTCTTCTAAGCTTCCCGCACCCCAAAAGGGAGTCAAATAGCACAGAGAGGAACCCTAGTTGAAGGGGGAGAGAGAGAGAGAGAGCATTACTACATTGGCAAGGACCTGATTATTTCCACTAAAAGCATTCTAAGTATCAATTCCATAGAAAAAACATGAAGTTAAGAAAAAAAAACCTCAGAATTTCAATACAGTTTACTGCAATTTCATTCCTAATTGAGGGAACAAACAGGCTCATATTCTTGATCGTGGTGTGGAAAAACAAGGGGATGAGAAGCCCATAACTAGGCTAGTATCTAAAAATCAATTTCTACTGCTGATAAGAAAAATTGTGCACTATCAAGCAGTCGTTTCAACTTCATCTTCCACCAGCATCTCATCTTGGAAAAGCATTTTGAGAGCAGGTAGCAACTTCGGCAGCAAGGGCAAGTCAGCCAAGTTCACACTCATCATATCGAAAGCAATACAAGTCCTGTTTGTATAGCTCTCATCAAAAACAGGAATCTTTGGATAGCGTTGACTGAAATGTGTGAGGATGATGCGGTACACTCCAGCCGACATCCCGACTTCTATTGCCTCTTTGGTGATACTATGATTTTTCATGATGGCTTCGACAGGCATACTGTCATCAAAGGTTGCCTGCAATACCAAAGGTGGTGTTAGCAGGGCAAAATAAAGAAGGCTTTGTCCATGAATTTTAGGGTTTCCATGTTCGATCTCTTCAATGGGCAGATAGCAAATGTGTTATCAGTGCTATCAGTGCGAACTCAAAAGCTTGGTCAACTCACCTCATGAATCAAAACAGTGGCTCCACCTGAAGCATCAATCAGTGCCTGGCAAGGCCTTGTATCGCCCGAATAGACCAACTTCCAACCTGCTCTTACATTCCCTTGACCATCCTGCTTTGCTTGAGATTCCAGAACTATTCCATATGCATTGAGACAATGCACAACTTGTACACTTACAAGACTTTGAAGCCCCATAGAATGCAGTGCACTCTTCAAAGTCTCTCGTCCTGCTGCATCCACACCCTGTTGGAAGTGAAAGCCTTGCTGTTTCAAAAATTTCTCTGCTTGATCCTTAACAATGCTCATCTCCTTTGTGTTTTCAGCCACATCTTTGCAATCACCGACAATTGATTTGCTCAATTTTTCGACTTTCAATGCTTCAACAACAATGTCTGCCTGGGAAGTAGTCTGACTGCAATCCAAAAACACCATGCCAAGGTCCTCTACCATTGCATATGCATCGATAAACCTTTTCAACTGCCTTGGACCAATGACTAGAATAGGAATACTAGCAGAACGATTCTGTACAAGCTTTTTGCGTGCAGAAAGAATCCGAGGAAGGCCTGAGTGATGATCAGCATGGATATGAGAAATCCAAATACATTTTAAGTTCAACAGAACGTCATCAGCACCTTTTGAACCATATCTGCACACAAAAACCCTCAGATTAATGACAAGGTTGATATGTCGCATTAAAAACCAGCTAACAAACAAGGGTGCACATAAGTCACAAATATACCGTCTTTTGAGCTGTGCGTATGTGCCTTCGCCACAGTCCAAAAGTATTCCTCCATGCTCGAAAAGATGCACATATATAGCACTAACGTTGCGGTATTTGGATGGTTGAGAAGATCCAGTACCAAGGAAAACTATCTCCATTTCTTCCCTACTAGCATGCTGTATACACTCAGGAAGAATTTGTGATTCATCATCAGGTTGTGTACCTGGCCAGAGAGTTGTTGTTGAAGTTAATATGGTGTAACTGCAGACAAGCGCATGCACCTACCCATAATCACCATGCTTGTAGTGTACATAATACCTGGTGATAACAAACTCTCTCCACTACTCCCTTTCCAAACTCTTGAAAGGTAGTCTCTAGCTTCTGAAACTTCTGGGCACTCTCTTGCAAATTCTTCCTGTGCTGCAAGCATATCAAAACTTTCTGGTACAGAAGAGCTGTCTAGGCCAAGAGCTGAAATGGGTCTGAAACGGAACTGATACAAAAGGCAAATGCACCAGAGCCAAGGAACTTAATTAAAAGTATTCATCAAGATTCCAAAACTAACCACACACAAAAAGGATGAATGCTTAAATGATCAATTAAAATTTTGATGACTTAAAAGGCCCAATGACAAGTCATGCATGCAGAAACTTAAGAATGCAGTAATAGACAGCACACACCAGATGGACATGTACCCCTTTGGGGCAGCCAACGCTAGCTATAGGAGACTGGAGTAGGGGCCTGAGATAGAAAATCTAGAAGGCATGTTTCAGCTCTGCTGCAGCCAGCTACCATGACCAGCTAGACTGACCAAACTTTGTATTTTTGATGCATTGATTGCGGTTGGCCACACCTAAAGCAATAAATGCATTCAGTAGATTGACAGACAACTAATGACGTGCTGAAAGGATGCCCTTGGACCTTTCAATCTCATGTAGCTTAAAATTGGGTTATACGCACAGCTAGGCTAGCTTGGGTGGGGCAATTATCCGATAATTCGGAGCTTTATTCTCTGCCCTGGGTAGTCCCCCTAAAATCTGATTGTTCTTATGTTTTTCTGTTTGTTCATAGTCAATAACAGTTTCTAGTAGTAGGTCCATGGTCATGGCTTAGAAACGGTGGCACCACCATAGTCACAAGGGACGGGGGATGGTGACGGGGGACGGGGACGGGACAGGGGACGGCCATGAGTAGGGAACGGGGACGGGGGAGGGAACGGGGGGGGGGGGGGGGGGAGAGAGAGAGAGAGAGAGAGAGAGAGAGAGAGAGGCCTAGAGGCTTGGAAGTTGGAAGACTTAAGAGGCTTGAAAGTTGAGAGAGAGAGAGAGAGAGAGAGAGAGAGAGGCCTAGAGCCTAGAGGCTTGGAAGTTGGAAGACTCAAGAGACTTGAAGGAGAGGTGAGAGAGAGAGAGAGAGTCTAGAATCTAGATAGGCAAGAGAGAGAGAGAGGAAAGCCTCAAGGGCAAGAGAGAGAGAGAGAGGGCCAAGCCTCAAAGGCTCAAGGCTCAAGGCTCAAGGGCCAAGGCCCAAGGCCAAGCCAACAGCCATAAACAGCCATAAACGGCTAGAAACGGCAAGCACAATGGCCAAAAACAGCAAGCGCAACGGCAAAAAACAGCCAGAAAAAAACGCAACGGCTCTCTGCCGTCCCCCACCGGCCTCCCTGTCCCCATCCCCTGTGAGTGACGCGTCATGGGGGACGTCCGTCCGTCCCCGTCGCTGTTCCGTCCCGATTCGGCGTCCCCGCGTTCCAAGCAGACGTCCCTTCCGTCCCCTGTGACTATGGGCACCACCTATGACCAGCTACCCCACCACCTATGGCCACGCAGGCTGATCTTGGGCCCTGTTTGAGCCCCACAATTTTAGGACAAGGGGTCCAAAAGTAAAGGCTACCTACTCCGTGTGTGAACATTACAAAATAACAATGTCGTTGACTCTTAACATGTAGGCTTTTTGGCAATGTGCCAATCTTATCCAAGCCGTCTCTACTCTTAGACCACCGTGCTTTCCTTGGAAAAGAGTCGTGCATGAAGTGTTCCATGAAGCTATGGAAATTGGTCTTCTTCTTCCATGATTGCCTAATGGGTTTCTGAGCCTTGGGGTCTTGACAAAAAAAAAGGCAAGGTGGGTTTGAGATTTGATATAGAAAAGTAGTCAAAATGAAATTGCAAACGTCTTACGCAGAATTGAAGAGGTGAATCAATTGAGTTTTATGGTGATTAGAACAAATTTGTATCATTCGCTAAGAGAGCTATGTAGGATTGCCAGATATTTTGGTTATATTCGGAAAGCAGTCCATGAAGGGAGGTCCAATGTGGATGACCTGAATTTAGAGAATGCAATCTATAATGTAGAAGTCGCACCTTAGAGCTGGATGATTATTGCATCGTTTGGAAATCCTTCGTGGTAAGTAAGAAAGTATTTCCATGGATTATGTCATGGGATTACCAAGGGCTAGTAGAGGACATGACGCTATTTGGATCGTTGCAGATCGGCTAGCCAAATTAACAAGATGTTTACTTGCTAGGTCAAACATAAAAACACTTGAACTTGCACAACAACTGGCTGGTTAGATTAGGAAAAACCCTTACAGCCACCGTCAACGCAATTCAATCTCCTCTTATGGTGGGGAGCTTCTTTTCAAAAATTGACCTTTCACACACGTGCATAAGAATGCAAGAGAGCGAAAATAGTACCTAAGTACACTCTTTTTTAACTATAAAGCCCACATTGGATAAAAAATCCAGTTACTTGCAAAAGTTCCCCTCTTGCACCACATACTCATTCATTGCATGTGGCACACGAGCCAGTAGCACAGGGCCTACACGTAGCATTGCAAATACCTCCCAAGTTCAATGGCAGTCAATATCTGTACTAGCCCAATAAACCAGCTATCTCACTTATCCATCCATTCTTAAAACCTTGTTTTCTTTTAGCTCGTTCATTTTCGCTCCCCACCTGCTCTTTCCAGACTGGGCCACTTCAGCTTTGTCCTTAACAATTCCAAGCACCCCACCTCCCCCTGGCCCCCTCTTTTCCATAAAAACACACCTCTCGCTCAAAACAGCTCTTAAACCTAATCTGAAACAAAACTCGCAGAGCAATCTCCTAGGAGTGTGCAACATGACCTGTCAAGCAAGGCAAGAAAAAAAGGTTTATTTACCTTAAGTAGATTTTCTGCAACAATTGTCTGAGTAGACCCAGAGACAGCCTGAGAAAAAACTTCAGACTTGTCAAACACAACTATGCACCATCTATATCTGAAAAGCTAAGCTTCTGAAGCACAAAACACAAACAGTCATACTCTTGCTAAGTGTTTGAGACAGCCAGTTGGGCACCAGTCACATTCTTCGAACAAGAATGTCAATAGCTTTGGTTGCAGACCCAAAAAAATAGGACTGCAAGTTGGGCAGCTAGCGTGAGTGTGTGTGTGTGTGTGTGTGTGTGTGTGTGTGTGTGTGTGTGTGTGTAAGAGAGAGAGAGAGAGAGAGAGAGAGAGAGAGAGAGAGAGAGAGATTAAGTGTCTACTAAAGACCCAATGGGCCTATGAGACCAAAGTGATACAATAATGTCCATGGCATATCTCATCATGGAATGGAAAATGAAATGAAACAAAACATAGCTATGTCACTGGCATGATACAAAACTGTCCATGTAAACTCATCATGGAATACCAGGAACATGAAACATGAGAGGAGCATCATTCATTAACGTCAACAAAAGACCCAACCGACCTTTGAGATCATGAATAGTACAATGATACCATGGGTATACAGTTCCATGGAAAAACTAAAAAGAAAACTGAAACATGGCTCTATAAGCCTCCTGATGGCAGATGTGGCTATGGTTAGGGCATGTCATGTCATCACAGAATTTCATGGATCTGTCTCCATGTGGTGGAGATCCTTGGTGCTTTGGGCCGTGGGCGCCTCGCACATAGATTGGAGTAGACCTGCCCACTTAGGACTCCTTTGGGACACAAATATGGCCCATGTGTACGGCTAGTATGAGCTGATGTCGATGCGACAGTGTCTCGGCGTGGGTGGCTGATGTGGGTGCTCGTGCCGTGGAGAGAGAGAGAGAGAGAGAGAGAGAGAGACTATGGCCATACATGCATCTCTTAGAAAAGATAAAGTTGGTAAAGCAACATAGCATGTATCTTGGCTCCTCCGAAATAGGATTACAAGCCAAGAGATAACTACTGTTTGAGTGAGTGCCTGCAAGTGTGCACCTACATGTATGTGTGTGTGTGTGTGTGTGTGTGTATGTGAGATGCTCCTGATTCCCCATCAAATCAAGTGACTGATGCCAGGACTGAATTTCTTCAATATGTTTCTGGAATAGTTGAAATGGATGATGCTCTTACCTTGGAGAGGCCTTTTACTGACACGGAACTTGATAATGCATTGTTCCACCTCAACAAATACAAGTCCCCTGGCTGGGATGGTCTTACGGTGGGATTTTATATTTCTTTTTGGGATGATTTGAAAGAGGTCCTTTTGCGAATGATTAATGTGGCCTGGCAAGAAAATCAGTTGCCGCACTCTTGGAAGCATGGCATAGTCAAGCTTGTCCCCAAAAAACATCTGTGTGATCATATATCAGATTGGAGGCCTATTACTTTGATGCCTGTACTTTACAAACTTATTGCCAAAATGATTGTACATAGGCTTCACAGGATATTGCATGCAAGACTTCATCCTCATCAGTATGGGTTTTGTGCCGCGAAGACAAATCCATGACAATATATCCAATGCCTTGACTGCAATTGAATATGCTAAGTATTCGCATCAAGATGTGCTTATATTGCAGGTGGATATTGCTAAGGCATTTGACAATGTTCAATGGGATTTCATCTCTCAGATCATGACAAAGTTGGGCTTCGGTCCCAAGATGGCAAATGTTGTTTACTGGCTTTATTTTGGCTCTACTACTCAGTGCATTCTTGGGGGCCATCTGTCTCGGTCATGGATATTGGGTCGATCAGTTAGACAGGGCTGCCCTCTTAGTGCTCTCTTCTATGCCATTGCGACCCATCCTCTTTTGATGTATCTTGATCACCTTACAAACACACGACACATGACTGGTCTTAAAATCCCAGGGGCTACATCTTTTTTGGCACAAGCATATGCTGATGATTCCTTCTTCATGCCACAGAATTCTCCTCAGGAACTTCGCATGCTTATGGCCACTCTTTCTTCATATGGGTTGCCAGCGGGATTGCATGTCAATTTTGACAAATCTAAATTACTCCCCCTGAAACAATGTGACTAGCATTCTATTCTTTGGCCGGGTCAGGTGGTGCATTCCAGAGATATGGCCTCTTCATGTCAGGCTCAGAATAGTACAATCCATTGTGATGTCCTATGTCCAGTTCTATTTGCCCTTGCTGCATTGGTCCTCCAAGGATATTTCAGCTTTTATGTCTCAAGCTATGGAGATATTATGGAAGACAAAAACTGTTGTGAAAGCATTGAGACTGATGAAAAGATGGAAACGGTGTGCTCCCCAAGGATGCATGGTGGACTTAATGTCCTCAATATAAGATATCATGTACTTGCAAGGAAGGCTACAATGTTGCATACTTTCTTCCGTCAACAGCAGCCATGGACTTGTATGTTAGCATCCATGTGTGTCAACATGAGGACTTATGCTTATGGTCATTGGATTACGGATCATTGGGAGGTTGTTATTGGGAGATTTGTAGGGAGGATACCTGGTTGTCCTTTCTCTACTACCCTCATACTTGACTGGAAACAAGTTCTCTCTAAGGTCAAATGGGCTCTTGATAATTGCTTGGGGACAAACTCGATGAGGAAAGAAAGTATTCATTGGAGTGCCCTCTTTGACACTCCACTTGCTTTACAGGAACCCGTTCAGGCATACAATCTTATGAAATTGGGAATTAGGTACATACATGATGTGGTAGATGATCGGGGATATGTCTTATCCTTTCCTCGAGCCACTGCTTCCTATGCATTGGGAATGCATCATAGGTCGATATGGAAGAAAATTGCTGATTTATTGCATCCCTTTTTCCCTATTCCACCTGTGGCTGACACAGACAGGCTTATGGATTAAGCATCGAGGATAGGCTTCTGCGGAACTCGTAGAAGTGCGCCTGAGATTTTTGCTCGCTGAAGCTGCGCCCCGCCTCCTGCCTGCGCGACCTGCACACCAGCTCCCCCCCCCCCGCCATTGTGCTCTTGCCCCCCCCCCCCCCCCCCCCCCCCCCCCCCCCGCCTGCTTTTGTTCCTTCGCCACCTTCACCTGCTTTCTGCTGCGGCCCCCCTCCCTCGTTGCTGCGCTCCCTCCCTCCTTGCCCCCTCGCCCCCTCCCTCCTCGCCTCTTCGCCTTCTCGCCCCATCCCCTTCTTCGCCCATTTCGCCTCTACATCGCCCCCTTCCGCCAGCATTCTCCTCCCCGCCCCTCAGTCGTGCAGCTGCCGCCCCCCCCCCCCCCCCCCCCCCCCCCGTGCTTTTCCTTCGCCGTTTTTACCCCCCCCTCTCCTTTTCGTGCTGACCTCTGCCCCCCTGGGGGTTTTGTTTCTTTTTTCCTCCGGTCTTCCGCCTTCCTGTGTGCAGCCCGTTTCTTGCAGGTTTTTCGCTTTCGCCTCGCCTACGCCTGAGCTTCAGACTCTGATGGAGACTCCTCCCACCTCGCCTCGGAGGGACTCATCAGCAGCCCCCTCGCCCGCCCCCGAGGACACCCCCATCAGGCTTTCTCTTTCGCCGGAAGAGGAAGCGAGCCTCACCGCAGAGGTGGAACGCCTTCAGGCCCATTCCACCATCTGCCGTATAGTCGGCACTCGCCCCGGCAGAGGGGAGATCCGGGATCTTCTCCAGGCCCGCATGCTTGCAGATGTGGGCAAGATCCTGGACGTACAGCTTCTGGGCCGGGGACATTATCAGATCGAGTTTGAGATCGCCCAGAGTGTGGCCAAGGTCCTTGCCATGAGTCCCCTTGACATCAGGGGTGCTCGGGCTTTCTTCAGACCTTGGCAGCATGGCTTTGATCCAGCAGCAGCTGAGCAGGGAGAGCGCCTTTTTCATGTTACAGTTTACTTCCCTGGACTCCGCCGGGAGTATCTTCCGCTTCTCTCTCGGCTAGGAGCATTGGTGGGCTCGGTACTCGAGACTGGCCCCACAGCAGCTTCAGTGGTGGCCAGAGCAGCTGGGCTACCCTCCGTCAGAGTTTTGGTGTCTGACATCTCCTCCCTTCCTAAGGTCATTCAGCTACCTAGGATAGGGGGGGGGATGGATTGATCAGAGAGTGGAGTTCTCGGGGCTCCCGAACCAGTGCTTCATATGCAGGCAGGTCGGCCATCTGGCCAAGGCCTGCCCTCGCAGGAGACCTCGACCCTCACCACAGCAGCAGGCCCCTGATGGCCCGCCCACAGATGCGGCACGGCAGGCTGCCTCCGGGACACCTACTCAGGCCACAGACCTCGGAGTGGCAGCCTGGACAGGGGCACCGACGAGGAAGACAGTCATAGCAGCACGCACAGAGACCGCTGCAGCAGCAGCAACAGGCTCAGCCTCACTGGGTTCCCGTGAGGAACAGCTTTGCTCCTCTCCAGGAGGAGCCCCCTGCAGTGACTGAGGAGCAGGAGATGCCAGCACCCCCTCCTTCACCCCCCCACCCCCACCCTCATCCCCTCCCATTGCCTCGCTTCCACCTTCGCCTCCGCCCGCCCCCGCTCCGGTCTCGGCAGCGGCTCCCTCTCCGCCCCCCTCGCCCCCCCCTCCTCCCCCCCCACCCGCCTCGCCTTCCCGGGAGACCCTGGCAGTCCCCTGGCGTTCGCCCGCAGTCCGGAGGGCGCTGAGCACCGATCTCGCTCGAGCACCACAGAGGAGACCTGCCATGCCGATCCGAGCTTCACGGATATCAGCAGAGGGCCCCCATGAGCCAGCACCCATCCGTGTTCATGTAGTGATACCTCCGGCCCGCGGGGAGGAGGCACTTGATTCAGCAGTGGCCTTCTCGTTCCCTCTCTGTGGCCCTTGCGACCGGGAGTGGACTCTAGAGCTCGCTATTAGCACTTTGAAGACTCAGGCAGTTGAGTTTTCACATCATGTGAGCGACCTGGAGGTGACAGATGTGATAGGCCGGCTCTGGGAGTTGGCTCATTTTTTCTTGGATCCCGGGAGTGTGGATGCCTCAGGGATTCGTCACTTGGTCGTGCGTATAGTGGCAGACTTAGCACGCGACCCTGGATATGTATGTATACACGAGGTTGCTCTATCAGAGCGGGAGGCAGTCGCCATGGGCCACAGCCACTGGCGCCTGATCCGGGATTCTTGCAGTACACCGGGTGGACAGATACGCAGCCGCTCGGATGGGGACTACTCTCCATCCAAAGCCGCTTGCGAAGGCCCGCCGCACGGCTGAGACAGCATCTACCTCAGCAGGTCATCCATGAGGATCATCTCATGGAATGTACAGGGCCTGGGCGGAGCACATTTTATACGCTATCGAGGTTGCTTGAGGCAGGAGCTTCAGAGATGCCTGGTTGGTGGCAGCATTGATATTTTGATGATGCAGGAGCACCACTTGGGTGAGAGCAGGATCCGGAGATATGGTTCGGTGATGCCTGGTAGATGGGATACCTTTTGGTCTGCAGGGTTTGGTCCTTTGGGTGGACAGGGAGGAGTTTGCATGGTCATTGCAGATGTATGGCGGCAGGCCATTGTGGATCGAGGGATCATTGTGCCTGGTAGAGCACAGTATGTCATTCTGAGGGTGCATGATGAGCTATTGGGCGTGCTCAACATCTATGCGCCTAATCATGCTAGTGCCAGAGCAGAGTTCTGGACCCAGGTTACGGATGCATTGCCAGAGGCCGCACATTGGTGTGTCGGGGGAGACTTCAATATGCTTGAGGACCCGGCCGATAGGGTGGGAGGCAGTCATGTTACAGTGCACGGCACGGAGCTTGCAGCTTGGGATCGGTTTTGCATGACACTGAGGATCACTGATGCATGGCAGCATGGGGCTTTCTCCCGTTCTCAGGACAGTCTTAGTTTCTCTCGGTCGGATCGTCGACAGGGAGGGACTAATTTATCACGGATTTATCGCTTTTATGTGGGTGACTGGTTAGGGGAGCGAGGGGGCTCCGTCGGCATTCTCGCTGGCACCTCATTTTCAGATCATGCGCCAGTTATCCTGACATGGGAGGAGAGGACACGGGAGCCCAGCTTGCAGTTGAGGATCCCAGAGAGGGTACTTACAGATCCCAGTCTCGCTGAGGACATTGAGAGGATCTGGCATGATAGTCAGTGCTCTGACCAGGATGCAGCAGGCCAGTGTGCCCAGGGACTCATCGAGCTTAGCTCTTTTCTGCACGCTGCAGCCTTGACACGGCTGGGAGAGATTCGCGAGAGGGAGCATCGGCTGAGACGTAGCCTTGCCTCGTTACAACGCCTCCAGGAGCAACAGCCGGCATGTGAGTGGTTGGCGTCCCAGCTGAGCCAGGCACGCCAGGAGGTTAGAGAGGCAGAGGAGCAGAGACATGAGTTTTACTATCGTCGTCAGGCCTCTCAGTGGACGCAGCTTGGTGATAGAGTGACTAGTGAGTTTTTTGAGATCACTGGACCCCGCCATGCTCGGGCAGGAGTCCGTCAGCTTGGTAGACCGGATGGTTCGGTGGCTACTGAGCCCGGGGAGATCAGAGCCATAGCCACTGCATTTTATAGAGACCTGCTTTCAGCGGAGCCAGCCACTGAGGACAGAGATGCTTGCAGACAGACTGTGTGGGCCCATGTGCAGAGGAGGGTCACAGATCGTATGCGTTCGGTTCTTGGTGCGCCTCTTTCAGAGATTGAGCTTGCCGAGGCCTTGAGGGTCCTGCCGCGACATAGTTGCCCAGGGGAGGACGGACTGACGCCGGCCTTTTTTATGCGCTATTGGGACCTTTTGGGGCCAGACCTCCGCAGGGGCTTTCAGCATGTTTTGGACACTGGGGTGATGCCGCAGAGCTTTTCAGAGGGCTTGATCTATCTTATCCCCAAGGGGGAGGGAGTATCAGATGATATTCGGCATTGGAGGCCTATTACGATCCTCAATACTATCTACAAGGTCTTAGCAAAGGCCTTGAGTTTGAGGATCCAGCCCTTCCTGGGGGAGTTGATTCATGCTACTCAGACAGGATTTGTCAAGGAGCGTAGTATCCTTGACAACATCTTTACTTTCTGGGAGGCGACGGCCAGGGCTAGATTTCTTGGCGAGGACTTGGTCGTGATGCTTCTCGATTTTGAGAAGGCATACGATAGAGTTGATTGGGGTTTCTTAGAGGGCACTATGCTTCGCCTGGGCTTTGAGCCGGGATGGATCAGAGGGGTGGCGGCTCTATATTCCACAGCTCACAGCCAGGTGTTGATTGCAGGAGGACGGGGGCCGAGTTTTGAGCTGACCAGATCAGTCCGTCAGGGGTGTCCCCTCGCTCCCTTTCTTTTTCTCTTCTTTGCGGAGGCTATGAGCATGTATTTGACGGCAGAGGAGGTTGGTTTGAGAGGACTTCAGCTCCCAGTCCGGGGGGAGGACTTGCTTGATGCTGAGTTTGCAGACAACACGGGCTTATTTTTGCATGGCCAAGAGGCCAATCTTCTTCGGGCAGAGCAGTCGCTCCAGGTTTTTAGTGCAGCTTCGGGAGCATTGATCAATTGGCGCAAGACAGTGGCCTTTTGGATCAGTAGTGCTCCCACTCCGGCATGGAGCCCGGACCCCGGTTTTAGATGGATTCCTCCAGGCACAGCAGTGCGGTATTTGGGATGCCAAATTGGCCTAGATTTGTCACCTGAGCAGCAGATTGCCCCGCTTCTTCTGAGCATTCGGAAGAAGCTTTTGTATTGGAGTACAGCTCGACTATCATTGGCTGGGAGGGTGGTGGTGGCAAATCAGGTGCTGTTAGCGACCATGTGGTACATTACGTCTTGCTGGATCTTCTCGAGCTCTTGCATCAGCCAGGTACAGAGGCTGATCAGGAACTTTCTGTGGTCTGGGCGGGACGGTCAGCCAGCTCGGGCAAAGGTTGCATGGGCAGTTATTACACTTCCGCTGGCTCAGGGAGGTTTGGGCATTATAGATCCAGTCGATCACAGCAGAGCCTTATTGGGGAAGCTTATTGTTCAGGGGTTGCTTCCAGGCGGTGAGCCTTGGAAAGAGCTCCTCTTGCAGCGGCTGCAGGCTCGGGCGCCCCCAGCAGGGGGCACTTGGGCACCAGAGATTCGCTGGATCTTCATAGAGATGAGGAGGACAGGCCTCAGTAGAGGATGGGAGGACAGATTTGCTTTCAGTATCCTGAGAGCTTGGGAGCTGCTGAGACCGGGGCTCTCTCAGCGACCTCCTTCATGTGTTGAGGAGCGGGCCAGACAGCCGCTCATCTGGAGCCCAGCGGTTCGCACAGAGCAGGGTCATATGCTGGGTTCTCGGCCTCGTTTAGCCTGGGGGCCTTTAGCGGCAGGCCCAGCTCGTAGTTTTGGAGACTGGCAGGCCTTCTGCAATCTCCCAGAGGAGATCCAGGTGGAGAGGCTGAGTCACTTCAGAGGGGGGTTGATTATGAGAGATGATATTCAGGAGGCACTCACAGAGGAGTGGTTCACGCCTCTCGAGCCAGTGACCCCACGGTGGATGGGAGCCTTTACACAGTTGGAGATCCTGATTGCTGTCAGAGCTTGCACTGAGGATGGCAGTTGCCTCTACTTTGAGATTCAGGATGAGGGCAGACTCCAGCGAGTGGAGGAGGAGTCGCCTTTGGTTGCAGAGTGCACCTTTCAGAGGATTCGGGTGGTGGCCGCCGCTTCTCGGAAGTGGCATATAGACCCCGATCCTGCTGATGTGCTCCCGGATTGGCGCATATGGGCATATGCAGCGCGCCCCTTGGCCCGGCTACAGTGGGACCCCGGGGAGTATGAGTGGCACGATCCTTATGCATCCCTTGAGGCCACAGAGATTACCTTTTTCCAGTATACTGTTCGGCTGGGGCGGCATATTTTGACGGCGAGGAGGACGGTCTCTCCAGCGGCAGCAGGGCATTGGCGGCTACAGGGACTCTCACAGGAGTTCCTGGAGGATTTTTGGGCTCGGCTCTGGGCTAGTCGACAGGCCCGCAGGATCTCGACTTTTCAGTGGCTGGTCGCCCACAGGGGCTCAGCAGTTGGCACTTGGCTTGTTTACAGCGGTCTTCCGACGGCCTGCGTCCGATGCGGCCACCCTATGGAGACACAGAGACACTGCCTTTGGGATTGCCCTCAGGCGCAGCAGATTTGGCTGCGGATGCTGCGTATTTTGGCTCCCCTCTCTCCAGAGGGTATGTTTACGTGGGGTGCCGCTGCTTGGTCGACTTCGTCAGGGCCTGCTATGGGCTATGAGATTGAGCCGGGCAGTCAGGCCATCAGATTTATTAGGGGCCAGCCTCGCCTGGTTTCGGCACCGGATTTCTCGTCCGCCAGCTGGACACAGGAGCGGGATTTACGATGGGAGCTTCTCAGCAGCCTCACCATTTGATTCACCTGGAGGGCCCGGTGCTTTACGGCCTTTGAGGGGAGATCGGAGCCACCAACAGAGACTGTACGTGGGATTTGGCAGGAGTTGATCCACACCCTGCGAGGACAGTACGACCGCATCCAGGGAGACTCGGATGAGGCGATCTTGCGGCGCCAGGCCTTTCACACCACTTGGCGTTGTGGCCCCTTCTACACCTTACACACGGGATTCCCCCGTTGGCACTACAGGCCACCTGTTTGGCTCTTCCCCCCCCCCCCTATTGTATGATTTAGCCTCTCAGTCCTTTATACTGATGCTTGTATTTTGCAGCACCTAGGGAGAGTCTCCCGGGCTGCCATGCTGTATTCACTGCTCTGTGTCTCTTATGAGCAAGGAGAGATCTTTTGTAGCCCTACGGGCGTTTTTTCTATAACTAATGAAAGGATCTTTTCTCGGAAAAAAAAAAAGACAGGCTTATGGATTGGCAATTGCAGCCATCTACTACATGCATTCATCCTATTTCCCTTCCTGCCTTAACCTCCATCAAAGCCTACAAGCTTCTTCAGCCTCCCCTATGGATTCACCAACATGCTAATTCTCTGTGGCATATAAGGAAGCCCCTCTCATGGTGGCGGAAGAATCTCCAGATGTTGTGGAAGTGTAAAATGCCATTGAAACAAAGACTTTTTCTTTGGAGATGTTTGACAGGCACATTGTCGGTGGGGGTCACACTTGCTAAACATCACATTGCACCTTCCACATGTCTAAGATGTCAGGCTCCCTCAGAGACTTGTTCTTCATCTGCTTTGGCACTACCCTTGTTCCAAGATCCTCCTCAGGAGAATTTCATATTTTCTTCGGCTCCGTTTCCCGAGTCACAGATTTGGAAAACATTTCTGGCTTTTTGGCAGATTTATGTGGTCCTTGTCCCAATACTCACTATTTCTCTCTTGGGTGAGATATTGGGCTCTTTGGACAATTTGGAGTGAGCATAATTTGGCATACTTGGATCGGCAGAATCACGAGTCATATGAATCCTTCCGAGCCTCATTACGGCAATCCTTATATGATGCCTGCCATGAGGGTGATATGGATGCTTCTTGCTTAGAGCTTTTCTCTTTATGTTTCTGACATTTGGGATACTCTCCATTTCGGAGACTTCCCATCTTGTAAATTTATGAGCATATAAATATACTGCACTGGATATTACCCAAAAAAAAAAGTGTGTGTGTGTGTGTGTGTGTGTGTGTGAGAGAGAGAGAGAGAGAGAGAGAGAGAGAGAGAGAAATGAAATGAAATTTTATTATTGTCTTTGAAGGACCATAACGGGTCCATGAAAATGAAATGAAATGAAATGTTATATTAACGTCTTCAAAAGGCCATAATGACCTATGAGACCAAAAGTTACATCATGGTGGATCTGATACAATGTCTGGATAAAAAACCCCAGAAAATGAAAAATAAAGATGATACTACTGGCACCTAGAAAAAGAGAGAGAGAGAGAGAGAGAGAGAGAGAAAGTTATATTAAATGTCTTCAAAAGACCCAATGGGTATATGAGACCAAAAGTATACTGGGCCATGGAAAAAGGCTTACAAAACTAAAGAACTCATACAAAAAGATACAGCAGCTGTATGTCTATCTCATCATCATCATCAGCAAGAGCATGGTGCGCACTATGGTGAGCATGTGAGTACAAGTGAAAACATGTGCATCGTGGAGGATACATCTCCAAGTCAGTACAAGAAAAGGAGGGCTAATCATCATAGAATGTACCTTGACTCCTCCAAAATAGGATTACAAGTTGGGCACAGTGTGTGTGTGTGTGTGTGTGTGTGAGAGAGAGAGAGAGAGAGAGAGAGAGAGAGAGAGAGAGCGAGACAGGTGTGTGTGTGTGTGTGTGTGTGTGTGCGTGTGTGTGAATGTGAAAGAGAGAGAAAGACAGAGAAAGGGCGAGAGAGAGGGAGGCCAAACAGGCATCCCTTAGTAAGTATAAAAATGATAAACCAGCATAGCACGGGTGACGTATCTTGACTCCTCCAAAATAGACACACAACATACATGTTGGTTTGATGGCTTTTGATGCTTTTCTGAGAGAAAGCCACTGATTGGAAACACAGCAGGGCAGATAAGGTTCAACTTGGATAAAATGCTTGCACTCGACTTCAGAATGGGACACCCAGGGTCCTCTCTACAAGACAGCCAATTTTTTAATTTAGCCATAGTTCTCAAGAATGGCTTAATATACCGAAATCAATGGGGTAAATAATCTTACCCTTGCCGCCCAGCCATCAAATGATGTGCCTCCTTGAACTTTGCCATCCAATCCTGATACTCTGTACAATTTGTAACAGAAGCAGGGCTCAAATGCACCACACAGTTCACGGTTTTCCCTAATCCTGAATAGAATGACTGAATACTTGAAGCCGAATTCAGGGCAGGAATGTAGGCTGAAGTTGGGCAATCAACAAGGATCATAATGGGTCCAGGACTTGGGGGACCCAAAACATCCTCTGGATGTACCTGCATTTGAGGCACAAGACATGAGGATGATTTGAGACACAATCCACCAAATCCAACGAAGTCAGAAATCTACTTATGGTTGTACCATTTGTGTACCATCATCTGACATCACACATTCGCCTCTTTGTAATTTTCCATACTTGAATCCAGGCTTCAGCCCGTTTGCAAGGGCCTTTTCTGTATCAAACTTTCCCAATACTTCCGGTAATTCACATATGTACACGACCGATACATTCCTACTTGTTTTGTCCTCCAAGTCCGTGTCTCTTCCAAAATGTGGACATAGAATAACAGAAGATATTCTGACCAGCTCGTCCTCCACTAGTAAAATTGGAGTTGAAGCACATGTCTCTCCAGTGACCTTTCCATCTCCTTCACCACCAAAACTGTGTGTGTAAACTGTTGCAGCATTTGGCACAAAGCTACGAATCGCATTTACTAGGTTCTGGAAGTCCCCTGGTCCCCAGATCTGAGCCTGCAGTATCAAAAAGCAGCATAAGAGAATGAAGAGAGGAAAAATATACAAAAACCAGCACAATAGCCAAGGCATGGTTTGCACTTTACACCTCAAAACAGTGCTTGTGACCCTCTTATGTGACAGCCAGGTAGAATACATTTATGTGATGTAAAATGTTTTAACTCGTCACCTTTCCCAACTCTCAACGGCATTGCAAGACATTGACAAGTAAGTTGGGATGCAAATGTCTTAAGTGGTCTGACAACAGCTCTTCTAAGGCAACATGAGAATGGGGTTGCAATCCTGCCAACACTGAGTTTTGACTACTATACCTCACAGACCCAGACAATGTATTTCAAAAGTCTACTACTTTGTAAACTTGTACTAGGCTCCCTCAAGGGTTAACATGTTCTCAAACCTTAGAAAGGAGTTCAAAAGCCACAAACATCTGAAAGAAGTATTTGTTGGACCACTACATTTCTTGTGCTACTTAAGGAGGGTTGAATAAGGTTTGACTAGCTTGAATTTGTCCCACATGGTGGGGAGGCTGTCTGGACAGGGCCTATAAAGGCAACACTGAGTTGGGCCTTATCACTTCAATGGACCCTTTTGTTTTCTTTTTTTTTGGGAGGAAAGGGGGGGGGGGGGGGGGGGCGCAGGGCCCGACTGCAAAGGTTTGCAAACCCTTGTCCGCAATACCAAACTCCAGCTTGATTGGAGACATGGATGACCTCCATGGCTGAACATCCAGGATGTGCTGGCGGTCGTCTTAGTTGACTCCAACATGGTATCACAGCTTGGGTCGCTGCTAGTCCCGGGCTGCTCTCCTCACTTGAATGGGTTTTTGACGGAGGAGAGGATGAGGTAGGGGTGTTTGGGGGGGGGGAAGGAAATTTCTTGTCGTTGAATGAGGTTGACTCGCTTGGATTTATCCTTCATGGCAGGGAGGCTGCGTGGAGGGGGCCACAAAGAGCAGTTGGGCCCTATCACTCTGTGAGGCCTGGTAATGAGGCGTCAGGCAGTCATCTTAGCCACCTCCAACAATGGTTCCCTGCAAAGCCTGTAAGTCAAGGTTTAGGAGATACAGGCCTCAAAAAAAGGGTATTTTTCAAAGTTTTTTTTTTCCAACAAACCCCTTCACACCAACAAACTTCACGGGTTTTATAAATTTTGAATTTTTTTTTGTGCATGGGACCCAAGGACGTGAACCTTTTGGGCGTGAACTCTAGTTACAGAAAATGGTTCATGCCGTGAAAATCGGACTTCACGGATTTTTATTTTTATTTTTGTGCGCGGCGGCTGTCTGCAGGTACAGTCCATGTTGCAGATTTTGGTTGTGCAGATTCTGGCGCCTACTGTGCAGGCCTTGGGCTGGCGGCTGGAACAGTAACTGCAGGCCTGTACGGACAGCAAGTACAGTCCAGTATGGAGGCTGTACGACAGCTGAATTCAGGTGGCAGCTGCACACTTTTTCGTACAGGTGGCTGCAGGTTGAGTACTGTTGCAGGCGGCGCATCACCAGGATACAGGCAGCGCATAAAAAGCTAGGCCATATGTGTGCTTTTTGGAGAACGCCGTGTTTTTACAGAAGGCAAAGATTAGTTTTCCATGAACATAGACATCATGTCGATGGCGTTCATATGATGGAACTTTCAGTTTATCTTTGCTTTGGATTCGGGACTGTTTTGGGACAGTTTATGGGCTGTTTTTGTTTGGCTGCAAATTCAGCTATGTGCTTGGGTTTTTGGCTGCAAGTACAAGGTCATGTGGTTATGTTTCTTGGCATGGGAGTGAAGCAAGCTCGCATGGCTGCGTGCTCATGGAGCAGATTGTTTTCTTCCTGCTAGAAAGGAAAAGTGGGAACTACAGTATGGGAATCTCTATGTTGCCAGATGTTTCATGTGGGAACAGGTAACTAGATGTATGGAAACAGGACGGAAGTTTCAAAGGGAAACAGACCTAAGGGTTTCATGTGGAAACAGGTCGTAGGTTTTCTCGAGGAAACATGTTTTTGGGTTTCTCCAGGAGATAGGTCACATGCAGGCAGAAGGTACAGGAATGGACACATGCTTGGTACAGCCTTGCTACTGATTAGACAGGGGACAGGGAATCCATGACAGAGATGGATAGTACCCTTGGATGGTAGAGAGGGTTTGTACAGGTGTGTCAACTGTATGGTATGCTGTGCTGTGATACTCTTTTGAGAGACAATGTGGGAGTCTGTGTTGTGATGCAGAAGCACTGGATGTGTCAGGGTGTGATGTTGTTCATAGTGTGAGAGGCTATGGATGGTTGTGGCAGCCTTGATCTTGGGAGAAAGCTTCTGTATGCAGACTCAATGTGAGAGAGTCTTTCGATGTGAACAATGGCTGGACTTGTTTGTGGATGCCGTGTGGACAAGAAGCCAGATGCAGGTTCTTTGCAGGCTTCAGGAGTTCTACTGGGACGGCTGAGTTTCCAGCCTTATATTGTAATCAAAGCTCTTATAATCAATTAAAGAAATACCGCAAGGGGCGCCACTGCGATTTGGGGCCAATCGGTGTCCGTGTACTTTTTGCAGGAGCACTCTAGCTCCCCCTGTTTGTTTTCCTTTTCTAGGTCCTCAATGGTGTTGAAGTGTTTTATGTGCAAATGTTTGTTCCACCGCCCTTTGCTCTCTGAAGGCCGGTTTACAAGGTTCCGTTGCCGGGACACATCGTCGACTTTCTCAAGGAGGCGAGTCCGTGGTTGCTTTGGTTGGGACAATCGCCAACTTTCCTAAGGGGGCGAGCTTGTGGTTGTCTCATGAGAGTCACATCAAAAGCTTCAACATGAGGAAAGTGAAAAGGAAGTGCAGGACACAGTGCAGGATTGTGTCTTTGCCTATATGAGGTAAAGAGCAAGAGCAGAAGATGAAATTCAGGAGAAAAGACACCAAGGACAAGAAGTAGTCGGCCAGGAACAAGAAGCAATTGAAGTGTTATGGTGCAAGAGATGCGTTGAAGGCTATGGCTTTCGACAGTTTGTCACCCGTGGTATCTTCATAGAGGCTTCATGGGTTCGGAAGACAGTTTCCTTCTATGTTTAGCAGTGGTGATCTACTATGCTTCATCGAGGACTTGTGCTTACCACTTGGGTGGAGTGCAAGTAGGTTTTGGGTGCCTGAGGATGTATCAGATGAGTCTCAGATGGAAGTGGAGGAACTTGACGAGGTTCTTATTCCTGAGCATATACTGGCACATAAGGAAAGAAAGCTACAGGGTAAGGTTTCCCGTCGCTATCCTGTGAAGTTCAAGAGCTGTTCACTGATGGATACGAAGTGGATGGAGGAGGTTCACTGATGGATGCGAAGTGGATGGAGGAGGGTGACTTAGCAGATTCACCTCAGGAGTTGCAGCTTTATCTTGATGCCTTTGAGTTGGAGTCAACTCTTGTTACGGCTCATTCAGGTTCAGCAGAGCATAGGTCTGGAGCATTGCCTGATGCTCAAGAGGGGGGTAGCACCTCCGCTCCCTTGTTACAGACAGGCTCAGTTGTTATCTAGGAGTCGCTTGGTGACATCTTTGTATTCACCCGAAGGTACTGAGGCTGACAGTACATCTGCTTATGGGACTTCTATGATATTGTGTACTAGTCACAGGAGATGGTAAAGCTGAGTATGGTTCACAATCGCGCGCACCTGGAACTCTAACTGCAACTATGGATAACTCTATGGAGGACATAAGTCTTGCGAGCAGTCCTAGAGTTGGTTTGGTTCATGGAAATATGAATCGAACTTTGTTTGTGCATGTATGCATTCACTTTTTGAGGTAGAGGTATTTTTGTATTCTGGTGCCATTGGATCCTGGTATCATTGAGAATACATTGGGAAATACTCTGCATTGTGTCATGTGCTGCATGTATGTTGGTATGATACATCAAGTGCTTTATTATGTCATGGATGCACCATTGGGTGTAACTCCTGCGGGATGGCCATGAGACATATGTGGGAAAGTACTTGGTAGATGTAGTGTTTGGATGCATTGAGTGCTTTCATATGCTCATGTTTTACCTTCAGTCGTGGGT
The DNA here is from genome assembly GCF_041138505.1 of Cibotium barometz. Classification (NCBI taxonomy): domain Eukaryota; kingdom Viridiplantae; phylum Streptophyta; class Polypodiopsida; order Cyatheales; family Cibotiaceae; genus Cibotium; species Cibotium barometz. Next base: position 15,038,300 of record NC_141050.1, read on the forward strand.
CCTGCGGGATGCCCATGGGCGTAAGGCTTGCGAGCAGCCCTTAGACTGTTACTTTGGAGTAGGTAGAGCATCTTGAGGAGCATATTGTTTGCGAATGCATGTGTGTGTCATGCATATGTGTGCCATATGTAGAATGATGCATGGTTTTCGTTTGGCTAACACAGTTAACGTGTTTCCATTTGGTTTTAGACTTTTGCTGTAGGTTCTGAAGGAACAAGCAAGAGGACAGTGTGGCTTATTGTGCAGGATGATTATTTTATCACCCAGATGCATTGGAAGGCCATTGTTTTTGCCATATGGGAGTCTTTGCTCATAAGATGCTTTACTGTGCCATTGAGTGCAATCGAGGACGCTTGCCATTTTTCAAGAGGGGGGTATGTCACGACCCTGTGTTTTTCTCTGGACAAGATGCGGATGTGCACGGGGACATGGTGGACAGTGTGAATGGCATCAGGTGGGAGTGAAGATGGAAGCCCATGTGTGGATAACCCCATGTGTGAAAGGGGACAAAGGAATTTTAGCTTTGAAGGTTTAAAAACCTTCAAAATCATTTATTAAGCCCTTCATTAAAGAAACGTGGCCCTTATGCTATATTTGGGGCCACGTGTGCTTTTTGGGTAAAAGGAGGGCTAGCAGGCAAAGGAAGCGCCTATCCCTACAGCAGGCGCATGTGTTTTTTTCCGCTGAGGAGGGCTGGTCGCCTGAAGATGCATGCTGGGTGCGCATGGAAGGGCTGGACTGCAGGTACAGTGTACGGCTGCTGTGCAGGTACAGTCCACGTGGCAGGTCAGGCGGCTGTCTGCAAGTACAGTCCATGTTGCAGATTTTGGTTGTGCAGATTCTGGCGCCTACTGTGCAGGCCTTGGGCTGGCGGCTGGAACAGTAACTACAGGCCTGTACGGACAGCAGGTACAGTCCAGTATGGAGGCTGTACGACAGCTGAATTCAGGTAGCAGCTGCACACTTTTTCGTACAGGTGGCTGCAGGTTGAGTACTATTGCAGGCGGCGCATCACCAGGATACAGGCAGCGCATAAAAAGCTAGGCCATATGTGTGCTTTTTGGAGAACGCCGTGTTTTTACAGAAGGCAAAGATTAGTTTTCCATGAACATAGACATCATGTCGATGGCGTTCATATGATGGAACTTTCAGTTTATCTTTGCTTTGGATTCGGGACTGTTTTGGGACAGTTTATGGGCTGTTTTTGTTTGGCTGCAAATTCAGCTATGTGCTTGGGTTTTTGGCTGCAAGTACAAGGTCATGTGGTTATGTTTCTTGGCATGGGAGTGAAGCAAGCTCGCATGGCTGCGTGCTCATGGAGCAGATTGTTTTCTTCCTGCTAGAAAGGAACAGTGGGAACTAAAGTATGGGAATCTCTATGTTGCCAGATGTTTCATGTGGGAACAGGTAACTAGATGTATGGAAACAGGACGGAAGTTTCAAAGGGAAACAGACCTAAGGGTTTCATGTGGAAACAGGTCGTAGGTTTTCTCGAGGAAACATGTTTTTGGGTTTCTCCAGGAGATAGGTCACATGCAGGCAGAAGGTACAAGAATGGACACATGCTTGGTACAGCCTTGCTTGGTACTATCCATGACAGAGATGGATAGTACCCTTGGATGGTAGAGAGGGTACTACTGGGACGGCTGAGTTTCCAGCCTTATATTGTAATCAAAGCTCTTATAATCAATTAAAGAAATACCGCAAGGGGCGCCATTGCGATTTGGGGCCAATCGGTGTCCGTGTACTTTTTGCAGGAGCACTCTAGCTCCCCCTGTTTGTTTTCCTTTTCTAGGTCCTCAATGGTGTTGAAGTGTTTTATGTGCAAATGTTTGTTCCACCGCCCTTTGCTCTCTGAAGGCCGGTTTACAGCTGCGTGTGTAGAACTGTTGTTGCAGCAAGCATTGGGCGTTAGACGAGTTGAGCCCTACGAGGCGAACACAGGCGAACACGCCTACGAGCGAGCCGTCGAAGCGCAAGCGTGTTATCGCTGGGCGAGCACAACCCGCTACCACTAGGCGAAGGCGGCGGCAACTTCTTCGTTTTTTTTCTCTCTTCGCACGTAGGCGATCATATGCTACCATCACGACGATGAAGTTTGATGGGCTCGCTAGATTCATGCGGATGACAATCAGACGTGGTAGAGTGGGCAAAGCTCTTCCATCACCTCTTGGCCCACGCCTGCGACCAGCTCAGCCCATGACTCTTCCAGGTTCGCCGTTTGCTGCACGACTCTCTAGCAGTTGAGAAACTGAGCTGGGCCACACACGTGTCTCTGACAGAGTCGTCTGACTCTATCTTCAGGCTCACGACCAACATTTAACCTGCAACTTGCAAGACCTACACAGAACAACAGCACCATCATCACCCCCTTTTTTCTGCAACAAAAAGAAAAATCGAAAATTACAAGGTATTTGCTTCAATTTTTTTTGGTATTTGCAATTGAGCAGGTACAATCATCAATTGAGCAGGTACAGGTGCCAAATTGCTCAATTTTTGAGTAAAATTGGCAAAATTGGGTGACATTGGTCACAATCAGGAACAATTTGCAAGAAATTGGATGTCAAAATTTGGAACTTTTGATGAAATTGTGTAATTAAGCATTCATACATGCTGTATGATGTGAGAAATCGCACATTCAAGCAAAATTGCAGCAAATTGCAGTGCAAATCAAGGGGCTTTTGTGCCGATTGGATTGATTTGCGTGCAGGCACTCGCATTTGATGCTTTGGGCAATATGTTGATGTCAAGCACTCAATGTGCCTATAAATCAAGGGGCTTTTATGTACTGGATGTATATGTGGCCAAGGGGAAGCACTGAGAACACTCTGGATGCCTTCATGTGCGTTAATGTACCACGTATGATCAGAAATTGATCTTAAATCAAGGGGCTTTTCAAGATTTTATGCTTGTTGAGCTTGGCAAAGCAGCAGGCAAGACTTTTATGCCTTGAATCCTCAAAAATCAGCTTGCAGTCAAGGGGCTTTTGCCCAATTTCTGTTCAGGACTGTTGTATGCAGTGGTCGGGACTGTAAAAGTCTGATTTTCACTCATTTGGACAGCCAAGAGAGCATTTATTGCTACTGTACCTGCTGGTACAGATTTGGTACACCTTTGTATAAATTTTGGCATGGCTACACATTGATTTGAGTGAGCAAAAATCTCAATTTCAGTTGCTGTACTTGCCGGTATAGGTTTGGTACATCATTGGTGAGCACTTGGTACTGTTGTACAGTACTTTGGAAGGGCAACAGAGCACATTTAAGGTGCTGTCCTAAATCTAGCAGCAACCAGATTTTGGTGATTTCATCACATACAATGGGAGTAGAGTTGCATTTGTGCTTCTGCAGTGGGAGATAAACCTTGGGAGAACAACTGTGAGCACTTTGTGTGCTTTTGGTGCAGTGTTTGCACACTTGCAGGGAGTCAGGCGCATTGACAGGTTGCATATTGCTATGGCAACCACAGGTGAGAGCTCTTCATTGCTTCACATCAAGAAGCTTGAAGGCTCACATAACTATGATATTTGGCAAACCCAGTGCTATAATGTGTTGCTCCAGAAGAAGCAGCACAAGCCTATCAAAGAAAGGGGTGTAATGCCCGCTTCTCTTACTGCTGAAGAGTGGGATGAGCTGGCAAGATCTACTATCATGTTGTCTGTGTCAGACTCTTTACTTTTCAGCATTCGTGAAAAGAAGACAGCATGGGGAATGTGGCAAAGATTGCAGGACTTGTATGCCCAGCAAAGTGCCTCAAGCAAAGTGTATTGGTTGAAGAAACTCATATAGGTCTTCAGATGAAGGAAGGGGCGTCTATGACAGTCCATCTAAATGAGTTTAATGGTATTATCAGCCAAGTTATAAATCAAAAGTTGGCAATGGACGATGAGTTCAAAGCCACCTTTCTCTTATGCACTTTGCCAGAGAGTTGGGACACATTCAGGACAGCCACTAGCAATTCAAATGCTATGCTGTCATATGCAGATATTGAGGGTGCTCTGCTTCAAGAGGAGATGAATAGGAAAAACAACTCTGTTGGAAAGTCCAATGCAATGAATGCACGTGGGAGATCCCAGCAAAGGGGTAAAAGCCAAGAACGGGGAAAGAGCAAGTCTCGCTCCAAAAAGGACTTGGAATGCCATTATTGTGGCAAGAAGGGACATATCAAAAAGCAATGCTACAAATGGAAGAATGATCAAAAGGAAAAGGGAAAAGGCAAAGACAAAGACAAAGATGAAGCCAAAGATGTAAAGCCAAAGGACAAAAGTCGAGTCAAGATTGAAGAAGTCAATGTGTCACATGCAGGTGACAGTGAGGATGAGGTCCTATTCACGTCTTCACTTGATGTCCATTCACTTCTTACAGGAGATGGTCATGGTATGCACTCAAGGATCATTGATTCAGGTGCCTCCTTTCATGTCACAGGTTGCAGAGACTTGTTTGTCAGGTATATTGCTGGCCATGAAGGAGTAGTTTATTTGGGTGATAACCATGCATGCAAGATTCTTGGCAGAGGTGATGTGAGGCTTGTGTTTTCAGATGGCTCACACCTTATGATCCATGATGTCAGGCATGTGCCTGAGATCAAGAAGAACCTGCTTTCTACTGGACAGCTTGATGATGTTGATTATGTTACCACATTTGGTCGTGGAAAGTGAAAGATTAGTAAGGGCTCACTGGTTGTTGCCAGAGGCTCTAAGGTGAACACTCTTTACTTCATGCATGCAGATGTTTGTCACCATGCTACTGTAAATGCAACCGAGCTGCCGGAAATCTCTATGTGGCATAGCCGATTGGGACACATGAGTGTCAAGGGAATGGAGCAATTGTCTCGTTTTGGTTACTTGCCTTCTCTAAAGTTCTCAAGTTTTCAGTTTTGTGAGCATTGTATATATGGCAGGCAACTCCAGTGCCCCCACAAGAAAGCTCTTGGACAGAAAGATGCTCAGTTAGAGCTTGTGCATACAGATGTACGTGAGATGCCTCAGCTTTCTTTGGGAGGGGCAAAATACTTTGTGTCTTTTATAGATGATGCCACACGCAAGGTGTGGGTTTATCCTCTTCGTTTGAAGAGTGATACATTCTCAGTGTTTGAGAAGTTTGTTGCTCTTGTTGAGAAGGACTTTTGTGATGCTAAAGACATCAAGAGGGAGCTCTCTACTCCTTATGATCCTCCACAAAACGGGACAACAGAGAGGATGAACAGGACCATTCAGGAAAAGGTCCGTTCTATGTTGTCACATGCTGCATTACCTCATGGTTTTTGGGCTGAAGCTGTTATGACAGCCGTTCATCTTATAAACAGGTCACCTAACACAAGGCTTGGTGAAAAAGTGCCAGAGGAAGTATGGACAGGGAAGCCTCCGTCATACAAGCACTTGAGAGTGTTTGGTTGCGTTGCGTACGTGCACATACGCAGGAAAATGCGCACCAAACTTGATCCTAAGTCTCACAAATGCATATTCCTAGGATATGGTGACAGAGGTGAAATGGAGTATAGACTTTGGGATCCCGTGAATAGAAAGATTATACGCAGCAATGATGTCATTTTTTATGAAGCATGCATGTATAAGGAGCCTGCAAGGCAACACGAGCCTGGCAGAGTCATCTTTGATGATGATGGACATCATGGACAACAACCAAGGGCTGTAAATCAGCCATTACAGCAACAAAACTAGCCCTTAAATGGTGCTGAAAATGGTCCAAATGGACAGCCAGAGATGGCAGAAGATATCCCTATGGATATACCACAGTTAGAGGAGATACCGGGCATGATATTTCAACCTTATGGCATGGAACAGGAGCCACCAATTGGTGATATGCAGGCTGGACAGCAACCTGCAAATGATGGTCATTGGGTACGGAGGTCCACAAGACCCTCCAGAGCCCCTGACAGGTTTGTTCCAGGGTTGACTACTTGATGCTTACTGACTGTGGGGAGCCCTCATGTTATAAGGAGGCTTTACAGAGGGCAGACAAGGCTCTTTGGGAGCGTGCCATGAAGTCAAAGATGGATTCTCTGCATAAAAATGGAACATGGAAGTTGGTGCATGTACCTGCAGGCAAGAAGGTTTTGCCATGCAAGTGGGTTTACAGGCTCAAAGTTGCACCAGATGCAAAGCCAAGGTACAAAGCCACGTTAGTGGCTAAGGGCTTCAAGCAGGAATATGGTGTGGACTTTGATGAGATCTTCTCTCCAGTGGTCAAAATGACCACACTTAGAGCTGTATTAGCTTCGGTTGCTCATGATGATCTGGACTTGATTCAGATGGATGTGAAGACTGCTTTTCTTCACGGTGATCTCCATGAGGAGATATATATGCAACAGCCAGAGGGTTATGCAATGAATGGAAGGAGAAGCTTGTATGCAATCTGAAAAAGAGTCTTTATGGGCTCAAACAGGCACCAAGGGAATGGTATCATAAATTTGATACATTCATGAAATCCCAGAATTTCAGGAGAAGTGACATAGATCACTGCTTATACACCAAGAAAGCTTTGGATGGCAGTCTATTGATCCTCATCTTGTATGTTGATGATATGTTGATTGTCGAGAAATCTTGTAAAGAGATGGATGCCTTGAAGAAGAGGCTGCAGCAAACCTTTGATATGAAGGATTTGGGTGATGAAAATCACATTTTGGGTATGCGGATACTTCGGGACAGAAATCAGCATGTGTTGTATTTGTCTCAGAAGGAATACATTGGCAAAGTTTTGCAGAGGTTCAATATGGACGGGGGGAAGAAGACTAGTACTCCTTTGCCTCCATATGTGAAACTCAGTGCTATGGACAGCCCACAGTCAGATAGTGGCAGAGCTGATATGGCCAAGATTCCGTATGCTTCAGCTTGTGGCAGTCTCATGTATGCCATGGTTGCTACTAGGCCAGACATTGCATTTGCAATGGGAGTGGTTTCTAGATACATGGCCAACCCTGGCAAGAAGCATTGGGGAAGCAGTGAAAGGTGTCATGAGATACCTGAAGGGCACACAGGATATGTGCATTTGTTTTGGCAAACAGGATGCATTAGTGCATGGTTACATGGATTCGGATTATGCCGGTCATCCAGATAACCAGAAGTCTACTACCGGTTATGTGTTTACATTCACAGGAGGTGCTCTGTCATGGATATCCAGGATGCAGAAGTGCACAGCCTTATCTACTACAGAGGCCGAGTATATTGCAGCCACAGAGGCTTGCAAGGAGGCATTATGGCTATCTCGATTAGTGGTTGATTTAGGTTATACAGGGGATTGTGACAGTCAGAGTGCCATCCAGTTGGCAAAGAACCCTGTCTTTCATGCAAAGACGAAGCATGTGGATGTGAAGTATCACTTCATCAGAGAGGTGATAGAAAACAAGCAAATTCAGCTTGTTAAGATTCATACGGATGACAACCCGGCTGATCTGTTGACAAAGAGTTTGCCTCCGGAGCGGTTTGCTCATTGCAGACACTTGATGGGCATTGGATGAGGCCAATTTCAGCCTTGATATGGCCTTGTATATTATCATGTACATGCTGATTTTTCTTTTCCTTTACTTAAGGGCACTTTGCCTTTAAGTGGAAGGTTGTTGGGATAAAGACATTATGCCCACCCTTATAGTGTGTACAAGTCCATAAGTTCTAGTACATAGTACACTTAGTACTTTTAATGTACTAAGTGCACTATGTGTACTAGTGCAATATACATGTGTGATAGGAGAGTCACACACTCATCTCATTGAGTTGACTTATCCCCACATATGTCTCTCTCTCTCTCTCTCCCTTCTTCTCTGTGTATGTCTCCCACATGAAAACCTAACCCTAATTCTCCCATTCACACTAGCAAGGTGTTCACTGTTAACAGCCCCAAGAAAGACTAACCCTACCACATAGACTATCTTGGGATCCATTTGTGCACTGATAGTTCGCAAGTAAACAACGTTTCTGTTATGTACCTAATACTAATCCTCTAGCAAGGTTAGGTGTTATGTACTTGGACATTAATCTATGGATTAGGGAACTAACCTAGCGGGGCTAGGGGGCCCTGGGATTAGGGATTAGTAGGCTCATACTTGGCTAGGGTTCGTGGATTGATAAAACATGCTTAATGGCCTTTTATAGCGAGTTAGCTATTATGGCGTAGTTATCACTATATAAGTGAGAGCTTGGGTTATTGTGAGACATAGTTGTGTGGATGCATCACTAATGGTCTAGCTTGGGCCAAGAAAGAAGACATGCTCACGCCACGCACATGGCAGGTACATAGGTTGGCATGTTGAAGGCCTACGGGCAGGCTTCACTGGTATGGGAAGCCGAAGTTAAACACAAGCCTATGGGATTGTGCAAGAAGACCTAGCCTTGGCTCAAGGGAGATCAGTGGATGCCAGTCGCAGTTGGGAGGTGAGCTAGCCCTACTACTTCATGATCTGGTTAAGGACTAACCTTGGTTTTCAGCTGTGTAGAGAGATTCAAGGATGGACTTTATAGCTGGTATCAAAGCAACCCTAACGCAGAGGCTGAAGAGGTATGCGTGTCTAGGCACCATAGACGTCGGATTTCCCAAGTATTGCTCTCATCGTTTTCTCTTTCTATCAAACCAATTGCTCTACAAAAGTTATAGAAGGTTTTTTTGTTGGCGTCAAGGTTTGCATGTGGAGTCATGTGTTAGAGGGGATGAGAGAAGTGTGTTTGCCCAAGCTCAGGAGCTATAGCTACAAAACTAGGGTTTGGCATAGCACCACACACACAGTGAAGCACACACATAGAGTGAAGAGAATGAGTGATGCAAAAGAAGATTGCATTGAAATGAGTGGAGTAGAGACTCAACTCCATAATATCAAAATGCAATAAAAGTGGTGGTGTCGTTTCACACCAAATATCCAAGGGGGAAAACCCAAAGGGAGAAAAGTACCCTTGGTTAGTCCATGTTCACATGTGGCACTACTCATAGTATATATGCCAATAAATCCCCCTGTGGTGGCAATGTGAACCTGTACAAGGTCGGCAGCATATCACTCTCTGTAGGAGAGTAAGCCTGAAGCTTTGTGGAGAGCTTCAAACTTCACTCGAGGCAATGCCTTCCTGAATAGATATGCAACATTGTCTTGTGTAGAGCAGTAAGATGATAAGATCTCCCCTGCATGTATCCTCTCCCTCGCATAATGATAATGAATCTCTATGTGCTTAGTACGTGCATGAAACACTTGTCACTGCGTTTCGTGCCATGACTATAGCACTCTGACTGTCATCACTGAGTATGGTTGTAAGCCCAATGGGACGTGCCGTGACAGACTCAACCACGTATCCAAAAGATAATGAGAGAGAGAGAGAGAGAAAGAAAGCTGTATTAATGTCTACTAGAGGCCGAACTCGACCTATGAGACAAATCGATGTACAACTGTCAATGTCTTCTGGATGTCCAAAAAAAAAGGATAAAATGAACATGAAATAAACTATGAAAGTACTGAGCTAGTGGGGGGGGTGTGATGGATGGAGCACTACTGCTAGAGGCTCAGTATGCAACCTATATGCGCAGGGTATACAAGAATGCAATGCAGATCTGTCTAGCTCCAACCAATACCATAATGGGAATAGAGATCTTGCAAAGTACACCACATGGAGAGAGAGAGAAGGAAATAGTGATCTTGCAAAGTACACCACATGAAGCGGGGAACAGGTCTCGCCCCCTTTCAGGAATTTATTCAGGAATTTATTCAGGAACAATCCACAAGCATGCTGGCCAGGATCAATACAATCAATGAATACAAAACAAATAGATATGCCGATGTAGGATATCCAAGTCGATGTCAATGTCTAGCCACGAGATCTCTGATGCCGAGCACACCACGGGGATGACCCATAAGAATCTCTCATTGGGCTAGTACCAAATCCAATATCCAAATTCAAATCCAATGAATCCAAATCCAAGTTCCAAGTCCAAGTCCAAGTTCCAGATCCAAGTCCAAGTCCATATCCAAATCCAAATCCAAGTTTGTATACGAAGATTACAAGGAATAAGTGTATACGATGAAGCTTCAACTAGGAGTTTGTTGCCCAATCGGGATGTAGAAAACTGTCCACAAAGGTAGTATAGATGTGTAAGAACTAGGGTAGGACCATGAAATAGCATTGTGTAATCAGTTAAGTGCCCCAATACATCAAGTGGGCGGCACCGTCAGGGGTTCTATTAGCGGGTAGCTTACAAGTTCTTTTTTTTGTTTTTCGAGCCGGGGTCAGAGACGAGCATGCTCGTCTCTGAGACTCGAGCAGAGAAATGCTTTTGTCACTAGCTTCGTCGTCTCGGTCCTCACAAGCATAGTTTCCAGAAACGGCGTTTCTGGAGCACCGAAACGCCGAAACGTTTCGGAAACGTTTCCAGAAGAAAAAGGGGGTTTCCAGCTTTTATTTTTTTCCAGGGTTCAAAAACCCGCGTGCTCTCTTCGCCGGCATTTTTCGCTTCTTTCCGCCGCCTGTTTGGAGCTGCTCTAGCCATCTACCTTGCCCTCTACTCCTCTACCTCCACATCAGCCCTCTACCTCTCTACTTGGGGCCTCCACCTTTGCCATCTAAGCTCTACCAAGCAAGAAGGAGTCACACCTTGCTCGCAGCCTGCAGGACCAGAAAAACAGCCTCCACTTCTCGAATCTCTCCGAGTCTTCCGACCTCGAACCGCACAAGTAAGTTAAGTAACATGGCTCGGACTCCGGATCCTTTTTGGCAGCATGTGGAGCAAGTGGGGGCTTATGCAGGATCTGGTGGCTCCAGGAAATGGAGATGTAAATATTGTGGGTTGGTCAAAACGGGGAGTGTCACCCGTGTGAAGGACCATCTTGCTCATGTTCCAAACAAAGATGTAGGGCCATGCCCCTCTGTTCCTCTAGATGTTCGGAAAAGCCTTGAAATGTGGAGGCAAAAGCGTTTTGCCGTTCCCGAAGAGGAAGTATCTACAGCAATGGGTGGTCAAGAGCATGAAGCTGGTTCAAGTCAAGCAGCAGCAGCAAAGAGGGCCACCAGAGGCAGAGACACAGGATCAGATTTCTCCTCTACCTCAGTGTCGGGTGTGCATGCAAGGAGGACTCCTTTGCCAGGTGATGTATCACATTCACAAGACACCCCTCCAATAAATACTGTACAAAGGGCTAGCATCCAAGCAGGATTTCAAAAGCAAGCAATTGCAGAGGCAACTAGGGAGCTCACCCGGATGTTCATACGGTGTGCCATTCCCTTTCATGTGGCCAAGACAAATCAATGGAGGAAGACCATGAGGGCCATCAGCCGCATTGGATGCGAGTGGGATGGCCCTACATCTGAGGCTCTGTGGACACGAGAGCTAAAGCGGGAAAAATCATGCATATAAGTGCAGCTAGAGCCCTTGAAGGAAACATGGAAAAAGTATGGCTGCACTATATTGTGTGATGGGTGGTCAGATGTACGCAGGAGAAATGTATACAATGTTTTGGTGTCATGCTGCAAAGGCACTATGTTTTTGAAAGCCATTGATGCCTCCCTCCCAGGTCTCACAGTTACAGGTGCATTTATTTGGACACATATAAGGGAGGCTATAGTGCAAGTTGGGCCTGAGAATGTTGTGCAGGTGGTGACATATAATGGAAGTAATTGTAAGTCTATGGGCTCTATGCTAGAGGATGAATTTCCAGCCATTGTGTGGACCCCTTGTGCATCACATAGCCTCGACTTATTGATTGAGGACATAGGTCAAATACAATGGGTTGAAGCCATCTTTTGCACCGCACGAAGCATGGTGAAGTTTGTGAAGAAGAGGCCAAAAGTCTTGAGCATGTATCGGGCCTACAGCACTCTTGAGCTATTGCAGCCTGCAGCCACCAAATTTGCATACATGTTCATTGTGCTTGAGAGACTCCTGCGAGTCCGTAGAGAGTTGGTACGCACTGTCTACTCAAATGAATGGCTAGAGTGGGATGAGAGAGAGAGCCCCAAGGCAAGAGCTTTTGTGCGTGATGTCATGAGAGAGGAGTGGTGGGTAGAGGTTGAGGGGTTGATCAAAACTCTCAACCCCATCTACACAGTGTTACGCATTACAGACATGGAGGGCAGTACTCTAGGCCTTTTATACGAGTACATGGACAAGATTGGGGAGGCTCTCAACAAGCAAGACTACTTGAGAGCAGAGCAGTAAATCTCCTCAGTCATGGCTACCCTTGCTTTACTTCTTATCTTTATTTTACTCTTGAGTCTTTACATTGGTCTCGACTCTTGACTCTTGTTTTTTGTCCTTTTTTATCTTATGGTTTGATCTCTAAAGGGTTGATGAAATCAAGGCTGTGTGGAATCGGCGATGGGATTGGTTTCACAGGCCGATTCATGCAGTAGCACATGTATTGCATCCTTTGTGGCGAGATGAGGAGCAATACGAGAACGAGGAGCTAGAAGAAGGCTTCATGACATACATGAGGAACTTGACATCTGGTAATGTGCACATGCTGAAATGTATAGAGGATGATCTCTTGGCCTTTCGCAACCAGACAGGGAGCTTTGGTCGAGAGACTGCAAAGCTTCGAGAGACTCAGCTACAGCCTGTCTCATGGTGGGAGAAGTATGGAAATTGTGCTCCCACGCTGGTAATTCACTACCCTTAACTACAGTTTACATAGTACACTGTACAATGTGCATCTTTCTTGTTTCCACTTAGTTCTAATTTCTAATTGTATGTGCATTTCAATAACAGAAACGCATCGCCATTCGAGTGCTCTCACAGGATTGCAGTTCGGGTCCATGTGAGAGGAATTGGAGCACTTAGGCCCTCTTCCATACAAAGAAGAGGAATAGGCTGAGTACCGCTCAGCTAGAGCGGTTGGTGTTTTGTCATTGCAACCTCCAGCTCCTTGAGAGGAATGCCCGACATCCGGAGCCTTCACAGGTGAATGTGGATAAGATCGACATCATGAGGGAGAGGTTCATCCCAGAGATCCCACGGAATGAGCGTGATATGTACACCTTGCTTTATGAGGAGCTGACAGTGCCGAGCCACAACACCCGCTGCACCACCCATTCTCAGAGGCAGAGGGGGGGATCCATCGCTTCCACTTCAGCAGAGGCAGAGGACCATGATCCTACCATTTCTTCATCTGAGCCTGACTCTCATGAGTCGGAGGATGACTCCTCCATGGATGATCTTGATGAGTGATTTTTGGAGCACTTAGCTCTAGGATTTTGTCATGCCAGCAGCTGCTGCCAGCCTGCCAGCCACATGGATATTTTTTGATCATGTTTTGTATTTACTATAGTCTATACATATGGATTATGGATTATGGATGATGGATGATGGATGATGGATCTTGTTTTGTATTGACTCTTTTGAGGCTTGAGCCTGCAGTTGTCATTTCTGAATTTTGATCTATCATTTGAGTCTTTGACATTGAACTTAAGCAAAGATGTATTTTTCAAGCTTTTGTAATGTTTTTATTAATTATATATGTATGTATTAAACCCTAAAACCGAAACTCCGTTTCCCCGTTTCTTCCCGAAGGCCGAAACTCCGAAACTCCGTTTCCCGCCGTGCTCCGCACCCCCGTTTCCGAAACTCGTGGAAACTATGCTCACAAGTTCTCTGAAGGCAGCACAAGCATATGATGTTGAACAACAGCTGCAGATAGTGATGGCAGTTAGTGGAATTCAGTACAACCGTATGGATGGCGTAGAGCAGCCAGTAACAGGTGGTTGTTCTGATGGCAGCAGCCAAGTGGTTGCAGATAGGCACTGGCAGTTGGCGGCAGCAACCAAGTGCAGGCGGCGCTCTCCAACAGGTGGCAACGTACAGAGCGGCAACAACGTCTCACAACAGCAACATTGGATGCAGACTGGAGGCGATGGCAGAGCTGGCTGCAACAACTGGAGCAAAACAAGTTGCGCACAGATGGCGTAGGTGCTGGTGCTATAGGGAGCGCAGCTGCAAGTCGATGGTGGCAGCTGGTAGAACAGGCACAGATGGTGTTTTGGCGGCAGCGAATGGGCGCGGCAGCCAAGCAAGCGTATGGCATGCAGCCAGGTGGCGGCCGACACAGGCTGGCTGTGGGCAGCATACAGCGACAGGTTCAGGTGGTGGTTGACAGGCAGCAACCAGGCGGCACATTAGCTTGGCGGCTCAGAGGCCAGTGGTGTAGTCCAGCAACAACAAGCGATGGCCTGTCCAGCAGGTAGGCGATCACAATAATTTCTAGGCCTTGATAGATGCAAACGATGATGATCCATGCCTTGTCGAAGATGAAGGACTTCACGCCTCAATGATCTTGCTGATCCATCCTACTACACGAGGGGTTCATGCTTTTTTTATACCTTGGGGAAGCCTTGCTTTTTGCCAAAAGCTTTATGCTTTTGCTTTCCTTGCTTCGCTTTTCTCTTTTAGCTTAAAATATTACTCAAATTTTGACCAGCTTTTCCAAGTTCTTTTATGCTTTGCTTTTCTAACTTTAGGGCCTTGCTTCTGCTTTTTGGAAAAGCGACTTTTAGCTTTTTGGTCCGGCTCAATCTCCTCTTTCCGATGGTGCCCTTGGCTCACGGTCAACCTAGTTTGACTTTTTGCTTTTTCTTGAGCAAACCTTACGGTCCCTATCCCGGTTCCCCACTGTAGCAAATTTATGCATAGCCCAGGTATAAAGCATTAGCAAGTAGTGAAGCGGATCTTCCACTATCTTTCGGGTTCCTTGGATCTTGCTTTGGTATATCCCGCACGCCGCGCGGGGAGGGGGGGGGGGGGGGAGGGGCAACTTGCAGTTACATGCTAAGAGTGGCTACCATCAAATTAGAGTGGTACCTTAAGATGTGCACAAAATAGCTTTCAAAACCTGATTTGGACTATATGAATATTTGGTGGTGCCATTTGGTCTAAATGCTCCCGCCACTTTCAATAGAATGATGGATAGAATTTTTAGACCTCACTGCAAGTTCACAGGAACTTTCTTTGATGAAATTATTATCTTTTTAAAGAGTGAGACTGAGCATAAAGAACATCTCACCGTTGTTTTTGAAGAGCTTAGGAAACACAAGCTTTTCATCAATGGAAAGAAGAGGGAATTCTTCTTGTCAGAGATCCATTATTTGGGGCATATTGTTTCAAAAGATGGTGTATGCATGGATCCCGCAAAGATTCAAGCTACAAAGGACTAGCTAGAGCTTCAAAATGTTCATCAAGTCAGGAGCTTCATTGGTCTATGTTCTTACTATCGTGGATTTATTCAACACTTTGCTTTCTTGGCTTCTCCGTTGCATGATTTGACGCAGAAGAAGTTGCATTCCGTTGGTCCGATTCAGAAAGGACAGCTTTTCAAAAGTTGAAGGACGCCATCATTTTAGGGCCTGTTCTTATGATTCCAGACTTGCATAGACCTTTTGTGGTCGAGTGTGATGCATGTGGAGATTATTTGGAGGCAGTTTTAAATCAAGAGGGGCATGCAGTGGCTTTTGAAAGCTATCGCTTGCAACATGCAGAACTGTATTTGCAAGTTTATGAGAAGGAGTTTGTGGCCGTTGTTCATGCCCTACAAACATGGAAGCATTATCTTTTGGGGGCTGAATTTATGGTTAAAACAGATTATCAAAGTTTACGGCACTTCCTCACACAACCTTTGTGGATGTTTTGTCCAACTTTTATGTTTTATGCAAAGTGATGATGGATATGTGTTAAGGTTGTGGCCATGTTCAAATGCTTTAATATGCATTGATGGTGTCAGTAAGTGTGTCAAAGGCCCTAGTCCCCTGGGCACCGCAAGTTTCAAGTCTTGTTGAGGGTCCCTTGGGACATGCTCTAATGATATGGTACGCCAGGGCTGACTGGCTTGGCCTGTGGGAGTGAAAGCTTAGCCCTTGGCCCGGAGGTGGTTGGGGGAGGGACCTACGGTTGGGTGGTGAGCTTGCCTGCACCCTTCTATGTTGTTTGTACTAACCTTGTTTATGCTTTGTGTATTAGGTGATCCTTCGGGAGGAGTCTTCATAGTTTCAAAACATGTCACCAAGGAAATGCTTGTCGATTGAGCTCATTCCCCTCGTACCAAGTTGCATGATTCCAAAACTGCCTCAAGAGGGTTTAAACTTTAGAGGCAGGCATTTACAATATGGAGGATCAGACTTGAGATGCGAGGGCAGTTTTTAAGTGCATGCAAGATTACAAGAAAACAATGCAATAAACACACTTCCAAAAAGGGGCCAGCCATGCAGAGACATTACATTCCTCTTATCAGGGTGATGTAAGCTTGAATTAACCTTCAAAACTTTGCCTTGAGGTTTTTTCATTGAGTCTCATCCGCACATCATCGCACACAACAGCCCTGTCAGCTGTCACATCGGCACTTCAGAGCAGCAACTACTTTACAAATGCTATATGATAGCTATTCAAATTTCATACAGAAGATATGTTCATGCACCCACGTGTGAGAAATGCCAACAATAGCAGGTATATACGCTTCTCATGCATGCTTCATAAATGAAGATGCGGCATTTGTGAAGCACGTACAAGTATAGAAGAGTTGAAAATGTACAAATTTCACTCAACAACTCCACAGGCAAATCCTATGCTTGCAGCAGATACTACCTACTGAGCAACTCAGCACACAGAAGAGTGGGCAGCAAGACACTTACAGCCATTCCAGCTTCACCAATCCCAGCCAGGGTCAGAAGAAGGCCTGCATTTAGAAAGGATACTTGCATTAGGCATTCACCAGATACAAAATCACAAGGACAAACCACCTTCCACCAATTGACATAGCCTTTCTCTGGCTAAAACACATACCTGGAAGACCACCAGTTGTTTCAGAGCAAACACGGGTTAGAAAGATGTGGTCAATCTGCAGACAAGTGTTGCCACATGGAATAGTTAGTTGAGTAAACGGCTAGTTTAAAAGAAGAAATCAACTCAACCATTGAAATTAGCATATAGACCAGCATTAGCAATGTATGGACAATGCAGCTATTCAACACGATATCTTCATTATTTTCACTTACCCTCAAACCCTGGACCAACAACCAAAACTTTAATTTGAGAAAACAAGAAGCTTTGTTCATTTAACTTCCAGCTGATCCTTTGATTTTTTTGGCTAAATCAATCACATTTGTATGCTACGAATTTCCTCCTCTGTTCTTTAAATAAGACTCTTCGTTGTAAACGTAATCTCATGCCTGTGCAGAAAAATAAAAAGCTTTTTGGGAACTTGAAATTGCATCAGTTTTCAGGCACATTCTCAATATACCAGATCTCTAGAAGTCTTTTGTGTAGAGGCTGATTTATGTATAGATTCCATAGTCTTTTGGTGGGCTTTCTCTTGTTTAGGTGGGGACCTATTCGGCATGGCCCACATGGCACTTGATAATTTAACAAAAAGCATTAACTCACACTTCCATACAAGAAATCTCACAAATGGTGCAAAGGATTGCTGATGCAACATTTGTCACACGAGGATACAGTGCTGCTCCATATGCTGCCTTGAGGACCAAAAGCTAGCACCGAACTGCACCTTCCCCCAAAAATGGTATATATCGTTTTCCAAGGAAGTACTGTTGGACACAGGAAGTACTGTCAAAATGATGCATCCATGGTTGTGTCATCTGAACTCGGTTACTATGGTCTATGGCTGAGATATTTTGCAGCCAATACAATTAGGATTCTAGTAAGAAATGAACCAGCCATATTAAATCCTACATTCACTTGAGGACGTTAACCAGGGGAGCTCTACAGGTCTGGAGTATTTGACACATCATCAGTGCCACATCATCACTCATCACTTTTAAGGTTTAGGATTTCACACCCTACGTAAATTTGTGCTTCATAAAACCAGCCATTCATTTTCCTTGCTTCCAACTTAACACTCTCTGCGGATCC
Organism: Cibotium barometz; assembly: GCF_041138505.1. Classification (NCBI taxonomy): domain Eukaryota; kingdom Viridiplantae; phylum Streptophyta; class Polypodiopsida; order Cyatheales; family Cibotiaceae; genus Cibotium; species Cibotium barometz. Next base: position 15,056,131 of record NC_141050.1, read on the forward strand.
AGGATGCTCTCCAATGCCATGGCAGACTCCCATGATCCATCACAGAGGCCAGACATCCTTTCAGCAATCAGACCTGTACTAGCTGAGGATGGTATGACTGTCTGCTGATTGTTGTGAGGCTCCCACTCGCACAATGCCATGCACTTACTACCATCAGGCATTCACAGCAGCTGTTTTTTTTTCAGTTCCTTTTCTTTCCATGGCGGTATTGTATCACCCTTTGGTCTCATAGACCCTTTGGGCCATTGATAGACGTTAATATTACTCTCTCTCAATCTCTCTCTCTCTCTCTCTCTCTCTCTCTCTCTCTCTCTGGCCAAGATGAAAGAACAACATGCTAGACAGGTTGATGGAATGGAGAAAGAGATTGCCAAGATGAATGGAGAAATATAGGACTGCAAGAGGGAAGAAGGAGAAATCAGTCCCTCCATCCTCTCTGAAGTTGCAAACCTCAAGGTGAAGCTTCAGGAGGACACTGTGGAGACTAAAAGGGATATTGAACGAGGGTGGGCTGCAGTAGTGAAGAAAGAAGTTGAGAAGGAGTGAACACGTAACACATGGATCACACCGGTAAGCCCATTGCCTACCAAGATGCTCATTTCCTAAGATTCATAGTAGATGGTTTCATACAAAGACCAAGTTATCTCAATGCCTTCATGTCCCATGCTATAAGGATAGCCATTGGCTAGCTTAGGGCATCATCCCATAGACTGAGGATAGAGACTGGCAGAGCTGGGCGGATATCCAAAGAGGACAGGACATGTAGACTCTATCACACAAGGGTTGAGTCGAAGGAGCACCATGTTTGCCAGTGCCTAGTTTACTATAAGATCAAAGGGAGATTTCACTGTCTATTCAGAGAGGGCTTTGGACCCTTATCCCGGATCATGGAGTACCAGATCAAAGGTGCCTTGGACTCTTCCTACTGGAGCTCAACCGACATATAGAGTCACTACTCAAAGATCCTCGCCTCCAACAGCCCTCCTCTCAGCTTACCATCACCAATTTTTTCCCCATTGGAGGGGCTGGATAGGGAGGCACCAAAGCCCACCACAGTGGATACAGGAGCCTATACCACAGTGCCCCCTCACAGCAGGCCCATGGGAGTCACATCAGATTGGGCACATACGCTCCAAAGAGCTAGACGCCTTCGTCCCGTCAGACCTCAACCACCCCTAGCTCATCAGCCCTGGATTTAGGAGATCCTGGCCCGCCATCAAGCAGCCTCATCTTCGAGGCAGACTATCGACATCACTAGCCTTCTTGTATCACCCATGATGGACATCCTGGATGGGCCCTTGCCTGACATACAGGGTCGATTGACTGTTTTTATTTAGCTCTCCCATATCCCATCATGTATTGTCCCCTATACCTTGCATAGCAGGACCTAGATTTTTCATCTTGTATAATCTCAGAGCTGAGATCTTAGCTTTCAGTTTTTCAATTTTAGTTTAGTGTTGCTTTTTCTTATTTCATCCATGACTAGATTTCTTGGACACTATGTACACATCATTTTGGTCTTATAGACTCTTTGGGTCTTTTGAAGACCTTAATATATGTCACATGTGCGGAAGCTGCGTGTCTTCTTTCAGCCCTAAACACCTTTCCTTGGAGCACATAGATGCAACCATGTAGAAGAGATGGAGCGAAGAGAGAGAAAACAACAGTGTTTTCAGCACCTAATCTAATGCATATTTAATAATACCAAAAGTATGTATGTATATACAAAGCTGCTGGCCATGGGCACTCCCAAAAGGTTGTCTCGACTCAAAAGTCCTAGTCTATGATCAAATCGCCAAGGGGAAACTAGATGATTAATACAAATGCTCGCTCCCCTTTATATAGCCTTACAAGTTGCTGGTCGGCCATTCCTGAAGCTATCGGCCTGTTCACGACTGCCCCGATTGGATATATATCATCATCAATGCATCGTTTTGCACATGGGTTCACATGTAGGCCTCCTGGCTGCTGCCAACAAGATACAAGACCCCCAAAGGAGCTGCCGACTGCTGTCCAGCATCATATGATGCCTAATCAGGCTACCAAATTCAATTCAGCCTTGGAAGAGCACCATGTCCATGTGTGCACATGACAATATAACTCTCTCTCTCTCTCTCTCTCTCTCTCTCTCTCTCTCTCTCCCCAGTTCGCTTCTGCCCCCCCAGTTCGCCATTTTGCCTGTTCGCTTCTACCCCCCCCAGTTCGCCATTTTGCCCCTTTCCGCCAGTTCGCTTCTGCCCAGCCAGTTCGCCTGTTTTCGCTTCTGCTGTTCGCCTGTTCGCTTCTACCCCCCAGTTCGCCATTTTGCCCCTTTCCGCCAGTTCGCTTCTGCCCCCCCCCCCCCCCCCCCCCCCCCCCCAGTTCGCCTGTTTTCGCTTCTGCCCCCGCCAGTTCGCTTCTGCCCCCCCAGTTCGCCTGTTTTCGCTTCTGCTGTTCGCCTGTTCGCTTCTACCCCCCCAGTTCGCCATTTTGCCCCTTTCCGCCAGTTCGCTTCTGCCCCCCCCCCCCCCCCCCCCCCCCCCCCCAGTTCGCCTGTTTTCACTTCTGCTGTTCGCCTGTTCGCTTCTACCCCCCAGTTTGCCATTTTGCCCCTTTCCGCCAGTTCGCTTCTGCCCCCCCCCCCCCCCCCCCCCCCCCCCCCCCCAGTTCGCCTGTTTTCGCTTCTGCCCCCGCCAGTTCGCTTCTGCCCCCCCCAGTTCACCTGTTTTCGCTTCTGCTGTTCGCCTGTTCGCTTCTACCCCCCAGTTCGCCATTTTGCCCCTTTCCGCCAGTTCGCTTCTGCCTCCCCAGTTCGCCTGTTTTCGCTTCTGCTGCTCGGGCCCTTTCCCCACCAACCCTTTGTTCAGGCCCCCAAGGCAGCAACATAAATCTTCTCCCTGCCTGTGGGAAGGACTGCAGAGTGACCTGGAGGGATGGCCCCGAGTCTCCAAGAGAAACTCGAGGCCCTCGAGATGGCAATGAAGGCACTAATCAAGGAGAACAAGAAGACATCCGATTCCAACCTCAATGAGGTGGAAAACAAACTACATCGGCACATCATAGCTCTCGAAGCACGGGTCACGAACCTCGAACAAGAGAACACGGCACTCAAGGAGGAGGTGAGTGCATTGAAAGTGGAAATGGTGGCCATCAAGAATGCTGAGAAGGAAGAAGGGGAGATCAATGACAACACTCTCACGGCCAATGGCATCACTCCTACACATGGCTGCATTACAGAGCTTCCCACATCGTGTACACTCAGGAGAGCCTGCGAGACCTGGGACTATGCCCCAGAACAGATGGTATGATGACGAGTGCAGAGCTCTATACTCACGGCTCCGCATACAGAGAGCCTTGGGAGCCATCACAGAGCAGGAGTCGAGGAGAGAGATGAGGAGACTTACTCGCCGCAAAAGGCGGGCCTTCGCAGAGATACAGGAGCTAGAGATCTTTCATTTCTTCATGAGTAGAGATAGCCCTGTCTCATGGCGGCACTTCAGAGAGCCCCGGACCCCGACACCTATTGCAGACCCACAGACATGGCACACATATGCAGAGGGTCTATACCATGCCCCACAGCAGCCACCTATACCTCAGCCACAGGAGCCTCGACCTACCACAGCTAGCTTCTTTACCCACTCGATGGTACAGGAAGCTATCCGCCGCCTACAGCATGGACGGGCCGCCGACCATATGGGCCTGCAGGGTGAGCACCTCATATATGCAATAGATTCTTTAGCTCCTTTTCTTGCACACCTGTTTAACAGGGCACTAGCAGAGGGTCTGCCTGCGGAGTGGACGATGCACACCATTGTGCCGATTCACAAAACCGGGGATATGCTCGATCCGAGCAACTATAGGACGGTTATGGTTGGCCACATGCTGGCCAAACTCTATGGTGCAGTGCTGGAGCAAGAGCTTAGCTTATATGCTGAGCGAGCAGGTTTACGCTCATCAGGGCAGGCAGGCTTCAAGAGAGCCTTCTCTACCACTGACCATGTATTCACTTTGAGATGTATGATTGATCAGGCCAGAGTGAGGAAGAGAAAGCTCTATTGCTGCTTTGTGGATTTCCGCAAGGCATTTGACACAGTACCACGAGAGAGGCTCTTTCAGCGCCTACAGTCTCTTGGCATACCAGCAGATATGACATGAGGCATCTATGCATTATATGAGCAGGTTTTTGGGTGAGTCAGATGTCCAAGAGGTATGTCTGAGACTATTGCTAGCACCATTGGTGTGAAGCAAGGATGCCCACTTTCCCCCACGCTATTTGGGTTATACATTGATGAGGTGGCTGACTTCATTACACGGGGAGGCGGAGATGGAGTTGATTAAGCAGGTACCTCAGTACATATTATGCTCTATGCTGATGATATTGTATTAGTGTCTGAGTCTCCAGGTGGTCTACAGCAGCATCTACATGCACTCGATGATTTCTGCACACAGAGGGGTCTTACTGTGAACCTTGGGAAAACCAAGGTTATGGTCTTTCATACATCGAGACAGGGCAGGAGTCAGCTGACATTCACTCTCGCAGGCTGCCAGGTGGAGGTGGTGACATCATACGTGTACCTAGGGGTTACCTTCTCTGCAGCAGCCACACGCTTCACCATGGGTTCAGCAGCCAGAGATAGATTGACACGGGGATATGCAGCATTGGCTATGCTAGAGAGACAGTGTCACCAGGCGCATTTTCAGGAGCCCCGGACGAAGGGGTGGCTATTTGACACATTAGTCACACCGGCATTGATGTATGGAGCAGCGGTGTGGGCGCCAGGCCTTGCTACCCATTGGTGGACACAGATAGAGAGACCACAGGCCCTCATGATGGCACGCATGATACGCAGCAAAGCGTCAGTACCTCATGACATTATCCGAGCAGAGTTTGCTGCGCCTCCTATGATGGTAGAGGCCATATTTCAGACCATATGCCTGCTAGACAGATTTAGAGAGATGCCACAGGACAGATTGTCATACAGAGCTTTTGAGGAATCTAGACAGCTGGCTGAGGCAGGAGACAGAGGATCATGGTATGCACAGGTCACACATTGGTTCTCACAGCATGGCCTAGACATGGATCATCTACCACCATTCCAGTATGACAGGAATGCACCACATATCTGTCTCTCTCATAGTGAGAGGAACAGAGTATTGAGGCAGGATCTATGGCAGCTCTATACACGAGAGACATGGATATCGCCTACATAGCCTCTTCCACCGAAGATGCTATACTACAGAGATCACTTCATGAGTATCACTGATGATGGATTTATAGAGAGGCCTAGAGATTGAGACTGGCAGAGCAGCACGGATCCCCCGAGAGGAGAGGGTATGCAGATTGTGCAGAGAGGAGGTGGAGAGTGAGGAGCATTATGTATGCAGATGCAGAGCATATACAGCCATCAGAGAGAGATATCCCATTTTATTCAGAGAGCCACATTCCCTACGCCAGATCTTTGAGGCAGCAGACCAGCGCATACTGGGGAGATACATTCTAGACATACAGCGCCACAGAGAGACATTATTACAGGCTCAGACAGCTCGGGGGGGGGGGGGGGCGACAGACACAGATTACTACATTTTTTCAGAGATCCATCCCCCTCCCAGCCCCTACACGGCAGGGAATTACTCTCCAGAGAGCAGAGACACTTAGAGCCCGCAGGAGACAGAGGACACCTAGCTTTCGGACACCACGCCTATACCAGAGAGAGAGGACAGAGATCAGAGCTCAGTTTCATAGAGAGGGTGCGGAGCGACTGGCTCGCTTCAGAGCACACCCAGGCATGTTCTTCAGGGAGCTGTGGACACCCTTCACTGATGTATACCATTTTATATCCCCAGTATGGTACAGGATGGAGCTAGCTAGGTTGCATATCATGATTGTATACTCCATGCATATAGCTTTGCATTCTCCTAGTAGTAGAGCTCCATCCCCTGCACACCCAGATTCAGCTTTTTTTTTGTTGTTCAGTACTTTTTTATTTTGTTGGGATGACAGAGGATTTCTTTCTTTCTCTCTCTCTCGGATTCTGTTCACTAGAAGTTGAGACAAAGGAGCACTATCTTTTCAGATGCCCATTGTACTATGAGATACAAGGGAGATTTCACTGCCTCTTCAGGGACGGATTTGGGCCATTGTTTCAGATCATTGATTTCCCAAACGAGCCATGCCTGGGACTGTTTGATTGAGCTGCACCACCGCAAAGATCACCTATGCAGAGAGGCACAGAGGCAGACCCCAGATACCTTGTAGCCAACCATCACAAGTTTTTTCATCTGACCCAAGATGGAGGCCCTCGTCGACGACCACGGGATAGCCCTGACCCAGATGCCCCTACTCGACGGACCAAGCAGTGCACACTAAGAGCATATGCGCCACCCCGCCTCCCGGCATCTCCCTAGATAGAGCAGTCCAAGTGCAGTGAGCTAGACGGCGAGACCAATTGGTCCAAGGGGATGCTCCACCCAACAGTTTCAGATCCGAGAGATCCTCCAAAAATATAGGAGTGCCCCTCCGTAGGCAATGGACGTGAAGAGCCTCTATACAATCATAGATGCCCCGGACCCACTTTGATCCCCTCACATTGTATCATTTAGCATTGTACCACTTGCACGTATACAGCTGTTGTTTTATCTCCTCGGGTTTTTTGATCATGTTTTTTCCGTGATTCTGTCACTTCATGAACACATCATAACACTTTTGGTCTCAACCACCCTTTGGTCTTTTGTAGAAGTTAATAGAATCTCTCTCTCTCTCTCTCTCTCTCTCTCTCTCTCTCTCTCTCTCTCATAAATATGGAAAAAAAAAAGAATCTTGGTAAAACCAGGATCAAGCTCTTTTATCACATCCCCTAAGGCTGCAGCCAGTCAGTCGTCCTCATACAAAGGTGATCCAATTAAGCTTGTTCATCGTATGTTTACCTCATAGTTACCTTCACAGCCCTATCTTTTCAATGGGACCAACAGCCCAAGCCCAATTGGCAAGAGGAGGCCAGCCATTCTATCAATGATTGTCACCCTTTTGGGGATTTACCAGCACCTATCAATATTTTACAAATTTATGGACCTTCGGACAAGCCTTGGTAATGGGAGATTATCTAGAAATATGTTTCCGGCACCCTGGACATCATTCCGGGTGCTTAGGAACACAACACAAGCTTGACAAATCATCTCTCGCTTCATGGATACACGGGGCGTGTATCCGCCGGATCATTGGGTTGACTAGGTGGTCACGTGGGGAAAACATGCTCAAAACAGGACATTTAAGTGTGTTCACGTCATTATTATAAGGGGTGGACAAGTTTATTAACAAAGTGTGTTCATATCATCAGGCCGGACTTTTTATTATTCGGGCCCCTTGTGAGTAATAGGTTTTAAACCTATGGATGCCCGGGGATCTTGGACATTGCACACATTAAGGTTTTACCCTTAGCTTGTAATTTTGAGGCAAATAAAATTACGAAAGAAAAAGCGTGAATAAGAAAAACGAAAAACATGGAAAGCAAAAGCATGCACACACACACACACACACACACACACGTGCTCGTCATCATCATTGCCAACTTCTCTCGCCTGCTGCTGCCCGTACAGACTGCAGCGCCTGGCTGTACCTGCTGCGGCTGTATATGGCCGTACAATGTCCCTGTCCTGTACTGTCTGCTGACATGGTGCCCATACTCTCTGCTGATGTGGCTCCTGCACCTGGCCATACTGTCTGATGCCACCTTGCTGACTGGAGTTTCCCTATTTCAACCGCCTCAAAAGTATCATTTTTGTTTCAGTTTTGTTTTCTCATTTCCATATTTGCCATAGCCATGGTCATATAAGCTGCTATAAGCCAAGCACCAACACAAACTGTATATACTGCTGCTCCCCTAATTGTGCACTCAGGTGTACAGAAACCATGATCGATAGCAGGACAACACTCTTCACTATGCTACCTAGACCTTAGGGACTGTGCTAGAAACCCAAACTATTTTGGGGTAGTTTTGTGTAGAGAGAAAGAAGTGCTTTCTGCAAAAAATGTATGCGATCCTTGTTGTTGAGAACCAAAACAGTATTTGGGTGGTCTGTTGACTTTGAATTCAAAACACAAATGCTAAAACCAGTAACATTCTCTATAAAGGATATGAAAGTCGAAAGGACAAAAACCTATTCGACCAGAGGACCATACCTTGGACAGCTTGATTTTGTGTTCTGTGCAATACCGTTGAATTCCCTGAAACAGAAGTTTACAATCATATTGAGAGCCATCACCTAAAGAATCCAACGCGTAAAAGGGTCGCAAAAAAACAAGGTCATATATGAAATGCAATCAAGGGCCTTCAATCTCCTACAAACACTAATGATATTTCAATCTCCTACAAAACCACCATATGCACAATAACTAGCCTAAGCACGACACTGACCATTGAAAGTTGCAACATCCTATCATAAGAAATTATCTATAGGTGACTGAGCCAAACCCTCACATCTGAGAGTCTTACTTGCATACAACGACCATCACAGCGTGCAATCCACATGCAAGGGCCTCCAATTGGGAGGGATTCCCAAGAGGTTGGGACCTTGTCAGGCTTAGGTCCAGAGCTAGCCCAACTACTGGATGTTGGCCTATGGTGGTATTGGACACTAGGATTTTGGTGTAGCGCTGTGATGGGCAGGTTAATACTTGCATCCAGCCTTCATGCTCCAAATTGATCTTTGGTGTGAGCTAGCCAGCTACACCTGATTATAAGCACTCACTAACTTATACAACATATATAACGGGGAGCTGGGATCTCAAAGCAATTTACTTCTCCTCTCTCTGTAAGTATTAAGTTTGCGCATTTTAATCAGCAAGGCCCCATATTTGCATGCAACATTGGCATCATAGCATACCTCTGCTCTTTAGGAGTCTTGCATATAGCTTAGGTTCTCAGCCGTCCATGCTAGGAAGAGTGGCACCATCTGGACATAATCCCCGTTATTACTAGCTATGAATGAACTCTTAGTAGAGAGTTGGGCTGCAGTACAAGAAGAGGCACATTGGGGTTTGGCGCCCATGCCTAAGCCTAGATATCTGAAGTACAAGCTTTTGAGAATAGGAGATCGTCCAAAACAACATGTGCATCTTTCATGTTCAGTTCTCATGAAAAATGAAGGTGTAAACTGTTTTTAAAACAATATGAAGGGTCTGACGACACGTATGGAGGTGCAGAGAGCTTGAAGCCACTTAACTATTGAAATGATTAAGACTCAAACGACCATGAACAAACTGTTAGCAGTCATCTCCTGTCTGTACCATATTACTCAGTAGGGAGTGAGGGCCTCTGTTGTGGGTGTGCCCGCCCGGTTAGGAGTTTCTCCATTTTTCCTCATTTGCCCATATTTTTTCCCGGTTTTCGCTAGTGATGGAGGGGACTGTATAAGGTGCCCGACTGTTTTTCTCCTGGCCGACTCATTTTGCTGCTGGCCGACTTGTTATGTGTTGGCCGCCTGGAGTCTCTATTGGCCGACTGGAGTCTCTACTGGCCGACTGGATCTTGCCCCCCCACTTCTCCTTGTACTGGATTTCGGGTATATAGTAGAGTTTATACAACATTTCTCTCTCCTGCAGTTCTGCGTTTCTGTTCTCACATGTGTTTGTCTCATTTCCACTGCCCATTCCCACATGGTATCAGAGTCCCATGTGGCTTGAAGCTTGGAGACAGTGAGAGCGTTCGCGACATGAGCAATTGGTGCTGATTGGAGTGCTTTTGGGCTGTTCGGGACGTGGAGAAGCAGGTAGAAGGCGGGCATCATTGTTGGACAGCCACCTTGCATAGCAGTTGCCCTTCACAAGACCTCGTGAACCCCGGAGATGGTAGATTTGCTTGAGATGGCAGAAAAGCATGTGAAGATCCCCACCCTCCTGACGTTCCCGGTGTACCGACAATTGGACGAGAACTATGGCATGTGAAAGGTAATGATGGAGTTTGTCCTAGAGTCTTATGATTTGGCTGATTTCATTGTGGTTGGAGTTCCAAGACCAAAGTTGGAGGAGGAGGAGTTTTCACTATCTACTAGGAAAGAGCGGGAGGCTCAGGCACAGTTATGGGATCGTGTCAATGCCCGTGTGCATCCTTTCATCTTCCTTAATTGCACATCTCAAGTGATCAATCACATCAAACACATGACGCTGGCTCCAGGGATTTCGCAGCACTTGGCTTCTTCGTACAATAGGGTATCGCCCATGAAGAGAATTTCCTTGGAAGTGCAGATGTGAGTGATGAATCCTGCAAAGTCTTCGATGATGCGAGAGCACATCAACAAACCCCAAGCTCTTCAGCAGGAGGTTCTTCAGGCTGGGAAGGAGATATCTTCAGAGGATATGGCCATCACTTTGTTGTCTCATCTTTACCCCTCAGTACTCAGCTTTCTATTCTTCTTTGATCATCAATGGGAGGCTCAGTACCATTACATGGGAGGAGCTTGTGCAGATGGTTTTGGACTAAGAAGAGCGGTTTTTGAACCCTCCACAGGGCGAAGGTTTTGAGGCTTTGACTGGCCATCACTCGAAAGGCCGCAACAGCAGCACCAACAACAACAAGGGCAAAGGGAAGTCTTCAACAACGAAGTCTTTTGAGAAGAAGCCCGAATCAGAGCGTGATGCTTTGAAGGCCAAGCAGACCTGTAACTATTGTGGCCAAAAGGGTCATTATTGGAGGAAATGTCCTCAACGGAGCACTAAGAAAGGTGCTGATTCCTCAACGCAACCGCAAAGATTCCAGCTTTTGTGCACTTGGAGATTATGGACACCGACGCTTCATCTTCTTCAAGCAAGGATGTGGTTGGTCTCACCATTGGGGGTACTCGGGAGTGGATTCTAGACAGTGGTGCTTCCAAGCACATGACTCCGCCCCAAGAGTTGTTACAAGATCTTCTAAGGCAAACACGTCACATCTTTATCGGTGACAAATCCACTATCCTGATTCACAGTGAGGGCAGGTTGAAGATCATTGCCGATGGTAGACGGGGGAGACATTCCTCCCGGGTTCTTTATATTCCAACTCTTGGCTTTCATCTTTTGTCAGTGCATGAGGTTTGCAAGACTAACATGTGGGTGGAGTTTGATGAGCATTTTGTTGCTCTCCGAGACAAAGCAACAAGCCAGGTTGTTTGGGAAGGCGGAGTGGAGAATGGGATATACGAACTCTCAGCACTCTCTTCTCTAACAGGTACTTAGCTCGTTGATTTGTGGCATTTCCATTTTGGCCACTTGAATGTGCATGCGCTGCAGCAACAGGCTTTCCGAAACCAGATGATGGATGGCTTACCAGATGTTGGCAGCAAGCACGGACATTGCAGTTCTTGCATCCGTGGAAAGCAACATAGGGAGTCTTTTCCAAAACTACTAGGCGGGTTTCGAAACCATTGGAGTTGGTACACATTGACTTGTGTGGACCTATGCAGACCCCATCTTCGGGAGGCTCTTTGTATTCCATGCTACTTGTGGATGATTGTAGCAGGTTAAAATGGGTTTATTTTCTCTCACAGAAGGACCAAGCCTTTGCTCGGTTCAAGGATTGGCATGTTATGGTGGAAAAGGATTCTGGATTGCAAGTGAAGACTGTTCGGGTTGACAAAGGAGGAGAGTTTTCTTCTAATGCTTTTGTGCGGTTTTGTGCAGAGCATGGCATCAAGACGTAGCTAGCCAATACAGGGTCGCCTTTTGAGAATCGACTAGTTGAACGAAAGAATAGGACCGTGGTGAAGATGGCGAGGACGATACCATCGTGATCTTCCTCGTCCACTTTGGGGAGAGATTGTGGCTATGGCTGTCCATACCCTCAACCGATCTCCAATGACTTCATTACCTAAGATGACTTCATTTGAGGCTTATTTTGGCAGGAAACCAGATGTCTCCCATTTTCGTGTTTTTGGGAGTGACACGCCTATGTTCACATACCAAAGAAGAAGAGAGGGAAGCTTGACTCAAAGTCCCAGAAGCTTGTTTTTGTGGGATACAACTCTCTTTCCAAAGGCTACAGGTTACATGACCCAGGCTCAAATGTTGTTGAGGCAATAGGGAAGACTGCTGATTGTTTGCTTGAACAGATAAGCTCTTGTGCTCTTGGAGAACTAGATGAGAATGAGGATGATTCCCAAGCTATTGTTCCAGCTAGCCAGCCTCAGTCAGTTGTAGAGGTTGAGCCCAAGGTTGGAGATAACCCACAACAGCAGCAAGATGCTCCACGTTCTGTTCGAGTACCAAAGTGATTGTTGGATACCATTCAAGGGTCAAGTGCCGAGTGGCCCACGGAGTTTGTGATAAAAGTCAATCAGAGGAACTGTGCATTGATGTCTCGTATCATTCGGGACACAGAGCCTACTTCAGTTAAGGAAGCTCTTTCCCAGGAGCCTTGGAGGAAAGCCACGCAAGTAGAACTTGAAGCCATAGAGAAGAATAGAACTTGGGAGTTGGTTCCGAGGCTGTCAAAACGGTCAGTCTCGTGAGTCTACAAGAACAAGTATACATCCGATGGGACTGTGGACAAGCACAAGGCCAAACTTCTGGCTAAGGACTATGCTCAACGGCCTAGCATCGACTATGAGAACACTTTTGCACCAACAGCTAGGATGACCACGATTTGGACAGTTCTTGCCCTTGCCTCTTCTCAACAGTGGCCGGTGTATCGGATGGATGTGAAATCTACTTTCTTGAATGGTGACTTATAGGAGGAGGTGTATGTTAAGCAACCTCTAGGCTTTGAGGTTCCGAGATCAAAAGGTATGGTTTACAGGTTACGGAAGGTCTTGAATGGTCTAAAACATGCTCCCAAGGCTTGGAAATAGAAGATTGATTCTTTCTTTCTTAAAAAGGGTTTCCAAAGATCAGTTGCAGATCCGAACTTGTATCTCTTTCGGGAACGCAATATGGTCACTTTGATTATCCTCTATGTGGATGATCTTATTCTCACTAGCGGTCATGTGGAGCACATAGCTGTGACGAAGGCTTCCTCGTCAAAGGAATTTGAGATGACGGATTTAGGCTTACTCCATTTCTTTTTGGGATTGGAGATTTGGCAAACCTAGAGGGGGTTCTTTGTTTCTCAGCAATGGTATGTTCATGAGTTACTGGAGGCCTTTGAGATGGAGAACTGCAAGCCTATTTCATCTCCAATGGACCCGAATACCAAACTTAAAGTACATGATACTTGTGAGCAGGTTAATGCCTCCTTGTATCGGAAGATTGTTGGTTCATTGATTTGGTTGCTGAACACCAGACTGGACTTGAGTTTTCCAATGGGGCTATTGAGCTCATTTATGCAGACACCTTTGAAGACTCATTGGGACGCAAGATTGCGATATTTGCAAGGTACAAAGGATCCTGGCCTCTTTTATAACATTGGAGAGAAAACGAAAGACCGACTAAGTCTCCGAGGTTGGAGCGACTCTGATTGGAAAGGAGATCCAAACATGAGGAGATCTACGTCAGGCTACGGCTTTACCCTTGGCTCAGGAGCTATTTCTTGGAGCAACAAGAGGCAGCCAACTATTGCCTTGTCTTCTACTGAGGCAAAGTACCGAATTGCTTGTGGTGCTGCTTGCGAGGTGGTGTGGTTGCGGAGGTTACTTGGCAAGATTGGGTTTCCACAGAAGGAACCCACGGTCATCCAATGCGACAGCCAGAGCTGTATAGCTATTGCTCGCGGAACCCAGTCTTCCATGCTCGAACCAAGCACATAGAGATACAATATCACTTTGTTCATGAGAAAATTTTGGCTAGTGACATCTTGCTTATCTATTGTTCAACGGAGGACAATGCGGCCGACCTCTTCACAAAGCCTCTACCTTAGGAGATTCGCTGTCAACAGTCCGGCTCACTGGGGTTGGTTCCACATCCAGGAAATGAGAGGAGCTGTTAGCAATCATCTCTTGTCTGTACTATATTACTCAAGGCCTCTGTTGTGGGTATGCCCGCCCGATTAGGAGTTTCTCCATTTTTCCTCATTGTCCATATTTTTCCCAGTTTTTGCTAGTCGTTGGGGGATTGTATGAGGTGGCTGACTGTTTTTCTCTTGGCCAACTCATTTTGTTGTTGGCCGACTTGTTATGTGTTGGCCGACTAGAGTCTCTATTGGCCGACTGGATAATTTCTAGTCGTGGGTTGGTCCAAGGACTGTCGGCCTGTTTTCGTCTGGTCGACCAGCAACCCAGGGTGGTATATACCACCCTGGTATATACCACCCTGGCTCCCCCCACTTCTCCTTGTACCCGATTTCATGTATATAGTAGAGTTCATATAACATTTCTCTCTCCTGCAGTTCTGTGTTTCTATTCTCACAGGTGTTTGTCTCATTTCCGTTGCCCATTCTGACACAAACCACGAGAAAGGCCCCATTTGAGATCATCCATGGCAAAGTGGTGTCGCCACCCATCCTTCATACAAAGGATGAGAGATGAGTTTGTCAAAGATTTTAGTCTTGCTTTTGCTCAAGTGCGGACATGCATTGAGCATTCTCAAGAGAAGCATAAAAGGGCTACCAACAAGCATAAACTTCGAGACAATTAGGCTTCTGAAGAGACCTAAGAAAGAGAAGATGTACCCCAAGCTCTCTACTAGGTACTATTGGGGCCATTAAAAGTGATCAAGCAGAACAATGAAGTGGCAATTTAATTTGGCTTGCCAAATCATTGGAGGCTCCACAATGCATTTCATGTGAGCCTCTTGGGCAAGTATGTGGATCCAACACCGAGTGAGCCGCTTATGGAAGATCCACCATAAGTGGATGAATTGGAAGGGGTCTTACAACCGGAACATATTATTTTCCACAAGGAGTGTAAGCTAGCTAGTGGCAAGCTTATTCAAAGCTACCTTGTGAAATTCAAAAACTATCCACCCATTGATGCAAAGGAGATGGACGAAAACTACCCGCAATTGTTGCCCAACTATTTGGAAGCATTTCAACTGCAAACAATTGTTTAGAAGCCAGGGGGATATCACCATTTGGCCGTCCATCAGTGACAACAGATTGACCTCTATGCTTTGAGCCTTTGAGCTCTACATTTGGGCTCCTTCGGCTCTAGACCGGCTCCTATGGTGGCTAGTGGATACAAGTTACATGACTAGGAGATCGTCCTGTCACATGCTCTCACACTTGGATGCCACGTGGCCATATCTGCACGATAGATGCAAGTTTTAGAATAGTAACTGGCCCTTTGTGAGCCCCTATTTGGGACAAGTCAGTCAAGGATCCATTGTAGAGAGTCATGGTCAGCTATGCGTGTCCCGCACATCTATCACCCTCTGGAATGATGTAGAGGTGTACTAGGCATTTATTAGGCTTCCAGCCAGATGCACGAGCACCGAGGTTAGGCCAGGAGATGACGGTCTGTCACACAGGGACATCCACAGAAGGGCTGTCCAAGAGACACCTAGACACTTGGGACAGCATTGCTAGATCCTCTGCATCCTTGTCCGCCAGCAGAGGCCCTATCAGCCAATCCTATCGGCCAGCACAAAGGATCACACGTGTGAAAGGCGCCACATTTATTGCTGATTTATGCAAGTTGTGGGTTGCTGAAAACAGGCTGACAGCATCATAAGCAAACCGACTAGCATGTTTTAGGCCTACATACGCATTGGGCAGCATTAAGCATAAACCATCTCAGATTCTCCAAGGGCTGTAGCGACTTTCAAGTCAATTCAGTCCATGCTATTTACAGCCAACAAAACTCTGTCATTCTACTGATTCAATAAAGCAAATACACCATACATGGTGGGGGGCCTTCAGAGGGTATTCGGGACCCAATACTCTCTCTCTCTCTCTCTCTCTCTCTCTCTCTCTCTCTCTCAAACACACACATCTTATCTACATTGTGCTATTCATCGTCAAAAAACAAAGGGCTGAAAGTAAAGTATAATCCTCCTCTGTAAGCTTCCACATGTTAGAGTGGTATTAGAGCTTTTCCTTTTGGTGAAAAAATTCAGCCAAGAAAAAAAGAAAGATTTTTTTTTCCGCTTGTGTGGTTGGTTTATAGACGCCAATAGCACTCCCCATCCCGGTGTGACTCCTGTCCCTCGAAGAACAGTTGGTTTATCACCTACGGAAGCAACCGGAAACATCTCCCACACACATTTGGATGGTTTATTTGCAATCAAGGAAAAACTTGACCACTCCCACCATGGCTAAATCTGATGACGAGAGAGAACACTATATCCCAAAAGGAACTGTTACTTCTACAGCGACTACATCAAGAAGCAATGCTTCTAGTGTGACCAGATGAAAGCAATGTTCCAACGATTTATGCATATCATGACGCAACAAGGGGAGCAACTGCTTGAGCAAAAGGCTTTGATTCAGGCTTTGGAGAAGCAGCTACCTCTTCTCAATCCCCCCCGCCCCCCGCGCGCGGGTGCCAATTCTCACCCAGATACCTTCCCAAACCCCTTCCCAGATCTCTACCTCGGCTAACTCCATTGCAGAGTTAACATAGCAGTCCCATGTTTTACGTGACTTAAAGGTACCGGAGTTTGAGCTTCGGGTGTAGGCAACAAGGCAGTAGCTTGCGCTAACAAAGACAACACATCGAGCACTAGCAAGTCCTTGTAGCTCTCAATGCAAAGACAATACCGCGGCAACTTCCTCGACTCCTCTTTGTGAGAAGGTGAATTTCAGTAAGTATAATGGTACACTCCATCCCACATCTTTGCATTCTTGGATTCATCAGTTTGAAGCTTACTTTGTCGCTGGTAGAGAGTCGGATGTGGAAAAAGTTGTTTGCTAGCTGCTACATAGAAGGGGAAGCTATATCTTGGTGGACTCATTGGGTTCCAAATTTGGGGCTACTGCCTATGAATGCGACTAGTTTACCACCGATCTCAAGAAGCCATTTCTACCGCCTCGTTATCTTGAGTGGCTCAAAGATGAGTTCATGGGATGGTAGGCCAAGATGAGCAAAACCAATACAAAAAGGAGGTGCAATGCTTTTATTGTCATACAATAGGACATACTTCTAGAGCGTGCCTTAAGAAACCCCCTATCCAGACCACACCACCGGCCTCGACCACTTTAATGGTGAGCCAAACTCCCACACAGACCACCTAGGATGCCGCTAGTTCTTCAAATCGCACGGTTGGTGCCATTGTCAGCCGAGAGCTCGAAGATAAGTAAAAGGGCACCCATGACCCGAAGTATGAGCACAATGAGTTGCTCAAGCCCTTTCAGTACATAGGTGGCCAAAGAGTCATTATCTTTTCGACAGCGGTAGCACGAAGAATGTGATCTTGAAACAGGCTTCTCGGCAGGCTCGTTTCCCACTTACTTATGTAGAAAAGAAGGTAGAGGAATTTAGCACTTTCACAAATTTCACCCCAATATTGACGGGGAACGGCACACTTTTCAAATTTTACGCGTCCAAGGCCCTGGTGATTATCAAGTGTGAGCCAAGCATTCCTACCTTTCCTCTCATCAGCTACATACACGATAAGCCAAGAAGCATGCCCAAAACCTTATTTTGGGACTTAGATAGGTTTATAAGCTAGTAGGTACACACTCTATTATAAAAGAGTGGACATTTATTAATGATGGGGACTAAGGACATTTGAAGACTTAAAAACCGAAAAATTATTGTCATTTGAAGACATGACATACATGATGGGAATCGTAGGCTCCATGGGAGGCTATTGTACCACATGAACTTTCTTTCTCTCCATGGGGACTATTGTACCACATGACCTTTCTTTCTCTCCATGGGTAACCACATGGTTGGTGGGGCCTAATCTAAGGTTAGGAGATCGTGGGAGAGTAGGTCTATGGATTTAGACCTACGGTTGAAAGGTGAGCTAGCCTGCACCCTTCTATTTGGTACTAATCTTGTTGCTTGTGTTTAGGGAATCTTGGGGGATGTCGTGGTTATACGTCTAAAGGGGGAATAATGTCAATTACTCTCGAGAGATCAAATGATATCAACATCAATGATACATGTTCTGAGTACTTATCTCTGGGAAATAAATATTATGTGCGCGTGTCCAGATCCACTAGCCAACCGAAACAATGTGCCTATAGGTTTTCCTTAGCACCACTCAGAATTGGTAAACATAATAGCCTCGCCATACTAGTGATGAAACAAACCGGTTCATCAGTCATAGATCCAATCTTAGTTGCAACAAGCAACAATCCTCCAATCATCCGCAATCCATCAATCCCCCCCCCCATTTCGTTGTAGATGATTCACAGTCAATGTTTCTTGCCTTCCGTCAACTAACATCCAAACAAAAGGATAGATACATCAAGAAAACCTATATGCAGCACATCCTAGCATCCCATACCACGAGAATATACTGCATATAAAATCTCTTTTAGACATATAAGCCCAAGGTAGAGTAATGGCTTGGTCTTGATACAACTCGACTTCTACGTGAATGTTGGCCACAACCTCACATCAATCTGCCAATGCAACATTCCCTATGACCTTCTCCTTTCATCCTAGGGCTACTATATGTGCATAACACTCAAAAATGACAAACCATGTCAACACTCCAATTGATAGTGCTTGTAGCGACTCACTGGCTCAAATCGCAGCCATAACTGGCTAGCCAGTCTCCGAGTATTGCTACCACAGCTAAGTCCTCTACAAGAATGTTGCGAAGAGCATCAACAGCTCGTCATTCCAATCAAAGGACCCATGGACAACTGTCCAAATAACACGAGAAGAATTCTAGAAAATCCCAAATATTACCTAGAATAGTTATCATATTGCTTCTCATAAGAGACAAACACAAGGAAGTTCCCAATCATCCTGAAAGAAACCAACCACCTTTCCAACCTTTGTGTCCCTCCACCGTAATGTATTCGCCCCATCTAGAAGATCGAAAATCCCGTGATAATCAAGACTCGTCAAAGAACCTCTTCTCACATACCAAAACTACATCATTGCATCAAATCACATTGGTGCAATCGCCCTTGATGGTTAGTCAAGGCTGATAGTCCGTGTGGCTTGGGCTCAGTCGAGACACACGAACTACCAAAGTACATGGATCGCCACTCAAACTCCAAAGTAAAGTTGTACACTCTATGAGAGGATGCTGAAAGAATACACCTCCAGGAATAACGTGCACTACAACAAAAATGTGACCAATCACCTCCATGATCCATTTGTAGAACAAGCAAAATCATTGGAACCAGATTGTCGAACTACGGCTATAATTGGTAATTTCAAAACAGGCAAGATCAATGATCGTGCATGAAAGTAACAACAACTATATGAATAGTCACTTCCACAAGTCATTAACACTCGGCTATGACAAATCTTGATTGCGATTGAAGTAACAACCCTAACAAAATTCCTTCATGGATGGTTTTAGATTGATATCTAACGCAGTCTATCCAAGGATAATTTATTCTTCCAATTTACACTGTTTGTGTGTCGTGAATATTGTTGAGGAATTGCATGCAACTTTATTATACCTCGACAGAACATTCGGGAGTCTGCGAACTGGTATGTGATGGATTTGTAGAACGTATACGGGACATATCTTGGTGGTAAGAGATGCTAGGATCTACCACGTGTGATTTTACCACCCCTTGATGAGACATATGTTTAAGTCTCTTATGTGACAAATGTCCATGACTATATGGTAATGTGTTGACTAGTGGGAATTATACTAGTTCTACCAAGCTGAGTAGACCACTCCGTGCAATTTCACATCACAATTACCTTGACACTGTTCGAGAGGAACTTGAAGAATTTTGGACACTTCAGTCTGTCAATGGTTGACTTGAGTTCTTGCTCGTGATGATTGTCCTCGGTCTATCAGGCTGCAGACACGATATGACATTTTGGTGGAATATGGTATGCATTCAACTCCAAGATTTTGGTGGAATGTTGTATTCATTCAACACCAAAAGCTCTTTTTCTTGGTCAGATTTGCCTATGATTATGCATAGCATATGACTCCTCACGATAGCTATGTTAAAATTAATATGGGCTCTGATAGACCGGATTTCTCTAAGCCTTCAAAACTTGAAGGTATAAATCTAGGAGCAGCCAGCCCTGGGAAATGACTTCTCGAGGAATTCTTCACCATAAAAAGCTATTTCAAACAAAGAGATAAAGGGCAAACCTTTAGTGGGATCAAACTCAATGTTAAAATTTTAACGTTGATGGCCTTCTCTCCCGATTTGAACTCCTTGACATGCTTTTTGTGAAAAAATTTATCCTCCTCCTCCTGCTTTACTTGATGTCAGAAATGCTTGTAAGATCCTCTCATAGACCCAAGCCCCGTCCTCCATATCGTGGGAAATATGGCGAGAGCTAGTACCATGAGAAGTAGACAAGGCTTCCTATTTGGTATCTAGATCACTCCTTAGTTTAGGACCACGGATATGAAACGGCCATCTCCAAGGCCTAAGCCGCAATTCTTCAACATAAGCTGAAAATGCTTCATCTTCCCAAGCAACTTGCTTTCTGGAGTTCAACGTCTAGGTTGTTTTGCAAGGACTTGAGCTTGGCATCTTTCTCTTCAAGCTACTTCTTCAAAACTTAAATCTCAGCATTTCCTCCTCCTTGTACTGCTCTATGTGCTAATCATGGAGACTCAGCATCATCTTGGTAAATCATACTGGATCACAATTCAAACGATTGGATGTAAGATAAGTATGAAATCGTTTGAAATGTTAGGGCTCGCCAATCATACTTGCGTTATCATACATGCTTCATTTTAATGCATGTGAATCCATTTTCTTACAAAAAAGTAATCCCTAAACACTTTCAAATCCTCATCAAGTTAAAACATTTGATTTTTGGGGAGTAGAAGATTGACAAGTTGACATGTAGCAAGTTGCAACAAGAAAAAGCCTCCTGGTGATCAGTAAGCACTACAATTTGGCTTGTTGATGTGATGGTTTAGCATGAAAATTTAAGGCACAGAGAATACTTGAATGCTTTATGCTTCATTCTTCTTTGTGTATGGTCGATGCTGTACACACATATAGCTTTCAAATGCTTCAAAAGCCTAGTAGAATAGCACATAACATACACATACATCATACACGTTTTTTTCAAACATTTATAAATGTTTGGGCAAGCAATCATACGAGTATGATTGCAACTATGATCTTAGTTAGTGGAATGGCTAGCCATTTCGCTTAAACACACTAAAAATTAGTGTTTCACAAAGGAAAAAGCCAAGCTTTAATATCACAATATAATCGAGGTGCAAAAATCTCAAAACCACTTGAATATGATATAATTAAGACTTATGTAACCATGCACAAACCACAAGAACCATAAACTTGAAAGTGAAGACAGCATTGGAGCCGAATGGGCCGAAAACCAAACCCCCTCCCCCAAAACCCACCTTGAGATAATCTTATATTATTCAAGCAAGTATTTTGAACAAGCTTCAAGGGCCCCTCTCTTGGTTGCAGACTTTCAAATACAGCTTTCCAAAAGAAAACAAATACAATCATGGTATCAATGAAGAATATATTTTCTCAAGGGGTGATCCCCAAGAGTCTAACACAAAAGCATTTCCCACTAGGATGCAACAATTCTTAGGCCAAACAACACTCTAGTTCTCTCCAAGCCCTTCTTCTTGGTGACCTTGCACAGAAATGACATAGTTTGACATGAACAGACCAACAGTTCACCATTCCAGCAAGCACCCCACCTCAAAAAGACCTTTCAAACCAATAACGGGGAAGCACCATCACCATAACACGATCCACAAGCTAAAGTAGAAGGTATATAGGTAAGCATTCAAGACATCAAAATGGACCCAAGTTGAAATGATGTAACACCATTATGCATCCAAGTCATGCATGGCTATTGACATTAGGGTCTGGGCATAAACCATAAAAAGAAGCATAAATGGCTTGATAATAATAATCCTAATCTCATAGAGCCATAGTGGTGCATACTTTAGGTACAGTGCGGTATGGTTATGTATGTGTACGAGTACGTAAAGTACGCATCGACATAAGTACTTTCAGTACGTTCACTTTTGTTAAATAATGTATATATAATAAAAGATATATATTATAAGCCATTCATATTTACGCAACACTGGTACACAAAATCGCGCAAAAAACAATTAAAATTCAAACATCTATGCTCTATAAATGTCAAATGAGCTGCGAGCATACAACATGAAGTCCTGTTGAATCTAAAATCTTAATATAAACACCAATAGCCATATGGCCGGCACAAAAATCATATGACATGCTATATGTTTGATCATGCATCATGAAAGTACAAGGCTAGCTGTTAGTAGCTACAAGTTGAATTTGTGATTAGTCGAGACTCGATCGTCACTATTGAAATTAAATACTGATATGCTAACAACTAACTAGTAAGAGCGACCAATTACCACAAGGCCACTAGCTAATAAATCAAGTCTCATGAGTCACCACTCACTCATCATCATCTAAGCTTGAAGATGAGGATGATGAGTAGTCTCTCCATCTATGAGGAGATTCCCATCAAAATCATATAGCAACTCTCACTCCAACACATAACCTGGCACATCCGTACCCGGTATCTTCTCAACAATGGTAGAAGGTCTAGGTCTCTCCTCTAGAAGAGTCCGCATTTGGTGCTTGGATCGCCTCTACCGGTTGCTCTGGCAACGCTCCCTCTCTAATGTGTACCTCGAGTATACACCCTGGTGCCTTTAGAGGTGGAAGGACGACTCTGCTGAGCTAAAGAAGTGAGAGAAGTGGCCGGAGAGCTTGAGTGACTTATCTATCAATGCCCTCAAGCTCTCTGTGAAGTTGTCTATATATCTCCTCCTGCTCATCATGTACTATGTCGCTCTCCTCGACATCAACCTACATACCATAGTTATTAGTGACTAGTCACTTTAAACTTTTTATCAAGTATGAGTACGAAAAACATGGTACTGGTATGGTACGTATGGAAAGTACGAAACAGATGAGTAGGAGTACGGAATGCAAATATGAATAGAGTAAGAATGCATGAGAGGCTACATCTTGCTTAATGTGTTATATTAAACATAAAATGATAGTCCTTTTATATGAAACAACCCCTTTACATATTCTAAAGCATATGCTACCACCACATATGCCTTCTGCCAAATATGATGCCAAGTGTCCTCAATAGGTGTCACATGCTCATATAATATCTTAAGTGGCTGTCCCCACACACAAAGTAACCTACACAATAGATATCTTTACAAGAGGTTGTTCCCACACAACACACACTTTATGTAAATCTCCTTTAACATTGACTTTCCCTAACAATCCCTCCCTCAATGAAAAGGAGACATGAGCCAAAGATAGGCTAACAAATTGATGGCAGCTACTAGATGTCAAGCCGCACGAACAATCTCCAAGAGTAACCTTGAATAGAATCTTCTTTTTTCACCGAACTTCAAATGTGCCATCAATAAAGATGAGGCCATGAATAGAGCCCTCCCAAAACTGGATCTTCATAGAAGGGTGAGGGTGGAGAGGATGAAGTGGATGACTTTACTTGCTCCATCAAAACAAAGGGAAATTACATGGAGTGATCACAGCAAATGTGTGTACAAACTTGACTCTTGCAAAGTATAAAAGCATACTAGGTAAGCCTAAAACCCAATAAAACCTAAACCTATGAAGCTCAACCTCAAATCTCAAAAGCACTTACACAGCTAGCAGTGATAAAGGACAAGTTCTCCAGCTGAATATTCGGGACCAGTGTACAAGAGTGGCGGGATTCCAGAGCCAGGTACAAGATTTAGATGCAAACAAGAACTGAAGCATAAAAACAAGACTGGTTGTTTCCCATTACCTCAAACTGACGGCAGATTGCAGCAAGTTGATGAGATTGCAACTGAACCAAGTAAAACAACTTGATTGCTAAGCTGAGCTGAAGAGACAGGAACCAACAGATTGCTTTTATAAGCTGTTGCATCCACCATGGAGCCAAACAAGAGCCACTGAGCCTAGCTAAAGAACCACTGGGCCCAATTGAACTGCTCTGTGTAGCTCTGTAAATCAGCTTGCAGAAAACCAGTGTCTTAGTACCTTCTCTGCAGAAGACCAACTGATTTGGACTGGTAGATATTATGATCAGGACAGAAGCAGAGAGGCTGTGCCTATGCAAGACTGCACAAGGGGAATATAGCTACAACGTGCTGCAGAGCATCTGGATGAGCAGGTGTCGGGAAGGGGCCCGTGGTGGGTCCGGTGGGAGGCGAGGTGAGGTGCACACAGAGGCTTGCCATAGCAGAGAGCTGATGGGACTGTAAGCACACAGCAGCATGGGCACGCAGAGCAAGGCAGACGTTGCAAAGGAATCCCAAAGCTTGGCAAACCAGGACCAAACCAAACCAGAGACGGGGGGAAGGGCACAGAGGCAGGAGCCCACAGGAGGCAGGGCGGCATGGGGCAGGAGCCGTAGGGAGGCTCTGAGCGCTGATTCAAAGGCTTGCAGGGATGAGCTCCATGGCCTTCAGTGTGGACGATATAGTTGCACAAGATATATGAGGAATGCCACAGAAGGCTGAGTCGAACGGGGAACAGGCAAGTGCGAGAGGGAACGCCAGGTGAGACTCAAAAGCGAGCAAGAGCATGGTACAGGTGTCTCATGGTCGATGTTGGGCTGGTGGCAATGTCGGGTCCCAAGGACACAAAACAGAGTCGGGACAGGCCATTCGAAGAACGAGAGATTGGGAGTCCCCAAGAACAGCGGAACAGACGGGAGCCTGTGCGGCCCCAAAAGGGGGGGGGGGGGGGGGGGGGCTTGGACGCCATTGGCAGTGCAGGACAACCACCATTCATGACCCTGATGTCCAGGCATGGCAGCAGCGCCAGTGTCTCTAGAGGAACGAGCAGGCAAGGCAGAGGTGCAAGGGTGTGGTGGCGACGAGAGCATACTTACCACGGAACACCGTTCCGCCCATGTGGAACATGGGAATGGCGTTCCGTGCAACCAGGGATTCTGGAATGCTCCGGAATGCCCTGAAACATTCCATGCTGTGGAATGGAGGTGGAACGTTCCCTCACCCACTTATGGGCCATTCCGGAGTAGTGGACAAAAAACATTGAGACAGCAACCACCCAAAAAAAAACGAACCCTGCTTGGGTAGTGCGCTGCAGCCAGCTGTCTCCACATTTCTCTGTGCAACGGTCGACCATCCACTGGTGCTAGCTGCTCGCTGCTGAGTGCTCGCCCCGCCTGCCAACATCAATACTGCTTTCTGCTCTTCACCTGCCAGCATCTCAATTCTCAAGTTTCAACTGCCAGCTGCTCTTGCGCCTGCACAGTGCACAGCATCTCCTCGCTTGTGCTTGCTCGTCGCTCAAGCATCACGCCGCACGCGTGACGCTGGCTGGTTCTTGACAGTAGCCGGCTGCCGCTCAAGCCTCAGTGCTCACGCGTGACACCCTACTACCTAGGGCAGCAGGGCTAGCTGGTAGCCGCCGAGGGCCTAGCCTCCTACATTATAGGAACACTTGAGCACTTGTCCCTATCCGTCTCCAAGTAGCATGGCTTCAGAGTGGTGGGATGAGGTTGATAGCAACAGTAAATATTAAAACAAGGAAGGAGCAAGGAAGTGGAAGTGCCGCTATTGTGGCAACGAGAAGAATGGAGGAACACAGAAACTCCGTGCCCATCTCATTGGAGAGAAATGCCACGGCATCAACTTTTGCCCTCATTCCAAATGCAAAGAAGGCTGCTCTTACCGCAACTTCATTGGATGCACCCAAACCGGCACATAGTTGCATTCCGTACACGTACTCATCCGTTCGATACTTTCAATATGTACCGTACCAAAACCATGCTTTCCATACGCGTACTTAGAAAAGGTTTAAAGGGACTAGTCACTAATAACTAGTACTGAATACATGGTATGTAGGTTGATGTTGAGGAGCTCGAGCGTCGCCAACAGTAGCATGGCGAGAAGAGCGACATAGTACATGATGAGTAGGAGAAGATATACAAACAGCTTCATAGAGAGCTTTAGGGCATTGATAGATGAGCCACTCGAGCTCTCACAACCACTTCCCTCACTTCTTCAACTTAGCAGAGTCGTCCTTTCACCGCTAGGGGCACTAGGGTGTATACTCATGGTGCACATTCGAGAGGGAGAGCTGCCAGGGTGATTGGTAGAGGCGATCCAGAGCACCAAATGCAAACTCCTCTAGCTCTCATTGGAGATGGTTGGAGCAACACAAGGTCTCGGTCCATTCAGGGTATCGTTGCATACTCACGGGGTAAGTCATACTTTGTGAGTTCCATTGACAACTCCGAGAGAGGGAAGACCATAGAAAGACTTGCTGATATTTGCAGTGAGGCAATTGAGTATGTTGGAGTCTCAAACGTCTTGCAGTTTATTGGAGATGGGGAAAATGCCAATAGGGCAACAGGAGCAATCATTGAGGCATGCTATCCCCACATTTGTTTTAGTCCATGCATTGCCCGTTGTCTTAACAATCTCTTGAAGGACATTGGAAAATTGCCTTACAACTTGCCTGTCATTGAGATGGGGTGACAGGTGGTGACCTTCATCACACGCCATCATTATATTGTTGCAGTCTTCGCAAGATTGGCTCCAAGGATCTATTGAAGTTCTCTAACACACGCTTTGCTTATAAGTTATAACTTCTTGATGTTGGAGTGGCTAGATGAGTGCAAGCATGCATTGAGGCAGCTTGTGGTGAGTGATGAGTGGGAGTATTGGCCACAGTGCCATCCTAGTGCAAGTTCAGATTGCTCTCAGACTGTACTCAATGAGAGCTTTTGGGAACAGGTTCATCATGTGCTTGCTATTGTCTCACCTATCATCATGATGAGCCTTGTCGATGATGATGACCCTTGCATTGGCAAGGTATATGAAAGACTGGATAAGATGGTGGAGCACATTAGGGGATTGAACAAGATGCTGACAGGTTCAAGGACGTAAGTGAGCTAGGCCAATCACAGTGGAATAGTTACCTCTCACATTTGCACGCAGCAGCATTTGTATTAGGATCCAAAGTTTGAAGGCAAGGTGGCAGGAGACCGATGGAGAGGGGGAGAAGACTCTCGAGAGATTAGTGCCAGATCAAACTCTGAGAAGAACCATCAAAACTCAGTTGGGCTTCTACAGTAACATGGGCCTATTTTCATACGCATGTGCCTTGACAGATAGGTTTGTAGTTGTATCAGCTTTATGGTGGGAGGATTATGAAGCTTACACCTCGGAATTGCAGCGGTTGGCCATTCGCATTATTAGCCACGGAACTAGTTCCTCTCCTTGTGAGCGCTTGTGGAGCTCATTTGGTCACATAGTGTCAAACAAGAGGAATCGCCTTGGCATAACAAAGACGAATGATCTAGTCTTTGTTAATACAAACTTGCGTTTGCTAAACAAGGTTGTTGGGGAGTTCATGGAGGAGTGCTTCATTGGCTTTAGGTCTCATGGTGACAATGAGTCAGTTGGTAGTCATAGAGCAGAGGGAGATGAAGTTGATGCGGATTCTGTCGATGCCACATATGCAGACCTATCATTCCCATGATTGATCATTGTACTATGTGTTGGAGAATGCACAGGCAAAAGCAAAAAATGAACGAGAGAGAGAGAGAGAGAGAGAGAGAGAGCTTGTGGACAAGATCACCTTTTATATTAGCATGAAGACTTTACAATGGTAATTAGCCAACAAGAGATGTTGAACTTGTGCAAAGAAATGGATGAATACAGGCCGATTGCCTCTAGGATAGTCATCTGCCCACCACGAAATGGATGAATACAGGCCGATTGCCTCTGGGATAGTCGACTGCCCACGACTCACTAAACATGAGAAAAAATATATAAAATCCCATAAAATCGTTAGTGTCCAAATACACTGAGATGCACCAAATTCTAACACCCCCTCTACAGCTCATAGTGTGCAAGAGTCTGAAGAAGATAAGTTGATGAAGATGCAACCATGGACCCTCCAGCACTGCGAATACTGGAATCACCTCGGAGAGAGCACCCGCCACCCTATTTCCTCGAAACAAAATGCCACCACGAATAGCAAGGAACTTTGCTTGGCTACGAATTCCCACACAAGTGTGTGGTGAACTCCAAGAATAGATGATGAGCTGCAGGACACACCGCGTCGATAATCCCCAACAGTGGACGGAAAATACATTACCAATCACAGTGATAGCCTAATCACTCAAGCAAGAGGGAGAGAAGAAGCAAAAGGGGAGTGTGCGAGAATGAGTGATTAGTGCTAATCGCACTCAAACCCTAACCCTAAGCATACCACACATGTTAGATTAGAGTTGTGAGAGAGAGAGAGAGAGAGAGAGAGAGAGAGAGAGAGAGAACACTCCAATTCTATTGCATAAATGGAAGAATGAGTTACAAAAAAGAGAATATGTCTTTTGTAGTTCCAAGCCTTTTTCCACTAGGCTGCTCAAGAGTAAGTGACCTAAGGCACCCAAAACATAGTTACAAGGCTTTTATTTATGGTTTGGCCAATTAGCTGAGATCCTCTTGTTTGTCCTTTGAAGTGCAAGACTTTGGAGCGTATTTAGGGTGGAGCAAGGAGGCTGTGGCTGACTACCTCTGGGACAGCCAACTACCCACGACTCACTAAACATGAGAAAAAATATATAAAATCCCATAAAATGGGTACTGTCCAAATACACTAAGATGCAGCAAATTCTAACACTGTGTAGTTTTAATTTATCATGTATCATTGATTCATTTTGTCGTTGTAACCTCTGCTTTAAGCTTTGACTTGTCACTCTTGATTGTAGATTATCTATGAATTGACATTGATCATTGATGAGATTGATGTAATTTGTGATCTCATTTTTACAAAGGCCTCAACCTAGGAGTCAAGACTTAAAACTTGAAAGTTACAACTCCATTTTGGAGTTCTCTCATTATATTATGTTTTGTATGTCTATAATTTCAATGTATTTTGGAAAAAAAAAATCTCCCCATCTCCCAAAACATTCCCATTTCTAAGAGTCAAAACATTCCTCCGTTCCTGTTCCTTTGGTAACTACGTACAAGAGAGCTCATAGATGATTGGATGGCTTGGCACAACATGGGCTACAGTGGGGGAACACACAGAGATGGAAGGTTCCGTGCGCATTGATGGCGGACACCAAGAACCACGGAAACCAGAAACCAAAGCGCTCTGATACCAATTATTGACATTAGGGTTGGGGCATAAACCACAAAAAGAAGCATAAATGGCTTGATAATAATATAGAGCGAGAATGCACGAGAGACTACATCTTGCTTAATGTGTTATACTAAACATAAAATGATAGTCCTTTCATAGGAGACAACCCCTTTACATATTCTAAAGCATATGCTGCCACCACATATGCCTAATGCCAAATATGATGCCAAGTGTCCTCAATAGATGTCACATGCTCACATAATATCTTAAGGGACTGTTACCCACACACAAAGGAACCTACACAATAGATATCTTTACAAGGGGTTGTTCCCACACAACACACACTTTATACAAATCTCCTTTAACACTGACTTTCTCTAACAATTGCTATATACAGATAGAAACACCATTCCTATAGCTTCTTAGCTTCTATCATACTCTAAAGTGGTCACATAATTCCTACAGCTTTCTATCATTGCAGTGTCGACAAAAATTCAAAACTCGATGTCTCAATTAAGTTTTAGAGAAGCGATCATCTATCGTCACCTCACTTTGAATTTTATCCCTCACAACCAATTGATGGAGATCGCTCATGTGTGTTGCTGTAGTAGCGGTTATGCTGACACCTTCCATAGCATGTCCTCAGCACACTATCCAAAAACAAGCTGACTGAAAGTCCACACACACACACACAGGTGCCCCAATCCTCACCACTTAACCGACACCAAAACCATGTGCAAGTCCTCAGCAAAACATTCAACAAATGTTAAACCCAAAATCCACAAAGCATATACAATGGCGAACACCACTCTCTTCGGCTCCCACAAACCATCATGATTTCAATGAATGTATCTTCAAACACTTTGCCTGAGCCTGAATATTAGTGACCACATGATATGACTAAAATTCATTCGACATGTCATCAGCTCAAGTATGTTTTGACCTCCAAACACTCACTGCTATACACCAGCCCCGAGACGAACAAGTGTGCACAGCTAGCGGGAGACATGACAGTGCCTTCTGGACCTATTGAGCAACAGGACCTAGCATTCATATATCAGTTGCTGAGAAGCACTTGAACTAGAAGCAGGGTTTGAAGTGATGTAGTAATGAACCAATCCAGAACTTTTGAGCTATGGTCATGTTTCCAGCAAGTCTTGTGTTCTCTTGCTGCACAGCGCAGCACAAAGTCGTAAATTCTGCTAGAGCCAAGCAATATATACCAGGCTTTTAAAGAAAAGTATTAAGGTGGGCACCTTAATGTTGATACTCTGCTTAGGAAAAGTAAACCATATTGGAACCGCAGGAGTCTACAAAAAGCACAAGCATTGAGTTATACCAAGTGATTTCGCAGATGCACACCTCTCCAGCATTAAAGATGAACCGGCGCTGGTCAAAAAACAGTAGCACAGTTGGTACAGTATCACCAGTGTCAAACCCAGTCCCATAAATCTGCCAGTAGAACACTTGCCCAATTAGAATCTTAGAATGCAGAATAATGGCAAACAGCATAATGAACCCTAAATAAATACTTATGGCGTGCTCAGGCCCCACGCAACATCACTTACTTTTTTCAAACACAACATATATAAAAGGCCAATGATTCATCATTCTGCCTTGCAGACTCAGCTTTGCATTGTTAACTTATTCAAAGTAAACCTCCATTTTTACATGAGTCAGCTTTGCATGGTTTGACTGAAAATACATTAAAAATAAACCTCCTGTTTTACACATGAAAAAGATGCCATGGTTTTGCCAATAATAACTTCACATAAGACCATAAATAGTGAATACATGTCAGCACACATCCATTAATTTTTGCCAAACTGATCAGGGAGCCCCTTCAGGTGGGAGAGTCAATGAGTACACCCTAGAAATACGCAAAAGAAGCACGCAGTATGAAGCAAGTACTTCACAACCATCCTACAAGACCTTCCACCTAGACTCCATTTAATGCTCTAGGGATATTTCATATACCTAGATGAATCCAGGAACATGCCCAAATTCACCTTTTAGGAACATGCATGTTATATACTCATGGTAGTCAATCCACAAGACTATGTAACTATCAACTCCGTTATGCATAGTATGGACTAGATACTACGACATCCCCACTAACGCCATCAGTGCCCAATAGTGGGTGTAGAACTCTGTATCAAGATATGCTCACACACACGCACTCCACACACACACATACATAGGAGCATATATTCACACAAAGCCCTTCGTACTAAGTTTCTGTCAAACCTCCAGAGATGGAGGGCAGACTCCGCCATAATGAAGCCTAGCACTAAGGGAAGTAGCAAATAGAAAGAACTATTCTCATTCTATGGAACTAGCTTACATTCCCACCATTAATCTTTCTATATGTGGGAGAATGACTTCATCATATCTATTCAAAAGGAACATTTCGAAGTAATACTTTTAGCAAGAAAATCAATGCATAATAAACAAAGTTAAAAAATGGATATAAACTCTAAGTTTCAAATTCTATAGGAGTGTAAGAGTGTAGAACACTCGTGTCTATGTGCAAGGGCTTTAAGAGATAGCAAGGAGTGCAGCGGAATCACACATACAGCACACACACACAAGTCCTTAACCACTGGCTGTATTATGTACAAGAAAGAAGTAAAACAACTGAAATTCAAGTACAAAGGATATGGCTGAGTGAAAACGTCAACTGCAACACTATGACCTACACTCCTAGCTAGCATTTTGCCTACAAAGAAATGCTATGTGAAGTCAAACACTAAGACAAGAAAATGATTATGACGATTTTCCAATATACATATTTGCTAGTCGGCCAACAAATATGATGTACACAACCTGCCACATCAACACTACCACGTCAACACTGCCACATCATCGCTGCCACGTAACACCAGTATTGTTCAGCTGCTCTTGCATCTTCTCTCCAAGTGCTCCCACGCGTGCTGCTCGATCCCTACACGCCGTCAACGTGAACCTAGGGTGAGATGTGTCACATTCTCACCCCCTTACATTGCAGCTGCTCTCAGTTGCACGATATCCATATAAAATGCTCTCATAGAAAGAAAAGATCCAAGCAAAGATCATCCCAAGGTACCCAAGATCCCGAGCACTATGAGACCACGTTGCATCCAATGCGAAGGCTCAAAGTTCTTCCTCGCCGCATAAGCACAAAGACCTGCAAAAAAATATGCGGATGACCAACTCTCGTCCCATCCCACCAATTTCCATTTGTCCAACCGACCAAGAAAAACACTACCTTTTGCAAAATAACCCTGCCTATTTCGTATGAGGTACCTTCACTTTCTGGCAAATTTGACATGCTTGGACATATTGATAGACATCCCATCTTATCTTTGGCCAATAGAATAATCGCTCAAGTTTCTCCAGGGTACTGTTGATACCATGATGCCCTCCAACGAGAGAATCATGAGCATCATGGAGAAGTGCCTGTCACTTTTCCCTGAGAATGCACAACCGATTCTTGTAAAATAACCAGCCATCATGAATGGTGTAGTGACCCGGTTTTGACTACAGGGCCAGTCTAAATTGAGTCCCGAATTCCAAAGAATCCTCGTATTGTGCCTTTATATTGTCCAAATCTTTTCCCTGTATTTCAAGCATAGTGAACTTCTGCAAATTTTGAATTGTGCCTTTTCGACTGAGAGCATCAACAACGGGGTTATTTTGAGCCAAGGATGTATTCAACATACCTCCAAACTGCTGGAAGATCTGACTCCATCTGGCTTGTCTGTCACTCCATTGGGCACTAGGCATGGTCTGTAACCATTTCAGTGCATGGTGATATATCTTAATGATAAACTCTCTCCCGTAAAGGAAGTGTTTCCAATGTTTAAGTGTTGTCATCACCCCCAATAACTCCTTGTCATACACATAATAATTCTTTTCTGCATCATTTAATTTTCGACTGTAATAAGCCACTGGACGCCCTTCCTGCCAGAGGACAACTCCTATGGCTAAATTGTTGGCATCGGTGATTACCTCGAAAGGATCATCCCATAACGCCAATTTGAGAACCGGAGACTCAGAGGCCAACTTTTCCATTGAATGAAATGCCTCGAGCACTTTGCGCGTGACGGACACCTTTTGACAACGCGTCTTCATGCCCTTGAGCAGATCGGTAAGAGGTGCTGCAAAGTCGGAAAATTTGTCAATGTGGGTACTGTATGCTTGGCAAAGACCTACAAAAGAGCGGATCTCTTGCACATTCTTGGGAACATCCCATTCAAGAATTGCCCTTACCTTTTCAGGGTCTAAGCTAATCTCATTTGAACTAATAACATATCCCAGATAATGGATTTCTTCTACTCCAATGTAACATGCGGAAGCTTCGGAGAAGATCGGTAACTTCAATGCTCAGAAATCAACACACTTTTCGCGACGAAATTAACGCACAAATTGAATGAATATGTGCAGAAAATAGAGAGAGAGAGAGAGGGAGAGAGGAGAGGACACAGTATTGGGTCCCAAATACCCTCTGTAGGATCCCACCACAAATGGTGTATTTGCTTTATTAGAATGATGTAAATCTAAAAGAAAATACAAAAATCTTGACCTTTCTTAGCTGAGAAATCTCTACCCTTGACCTGCAGTCCTCCACCCCTTTGCTTTAGCAACTTCTTGGTTGTCCTAGCCCTGTTTTGCTTGAGCACTTGGTGAATGATGAGATAACACAATGGGATTGTGGCTCTCCTATTTATACTTCTCATAAACAGCAGCTCTTATCTAGGCGCCCAGTTCACTTTTCTGCCCACGACTGTAAATCAGCATTAAATGCTGAAAAATTCACATAAAATCCATAAACTGTTGTGTATCTTTCTCTTGGCTGGCTGGCACTAGGCACGTGATTCTCTAGTGGTTGGGCACTGAATTCCCTTTGTTTTGAGGGCTGGGCAGCCTGTGGGGACTGCCCCACACTTGCCCTACTACCATCAAGCACTAGATGTGTTGTCGGTTGCCCCTGGCATGCCCCTAGGACTGTCCTACAGCCTCTCCATGGCTGGTAGGTTCAACCAGGGCCTTCCTGGCTCTCATGGGTGTGGTTTCACACCATCCCCATGCCCACACTAAGACTTGGGATAGCCCTATGGGCTGACCCCTTGTTCTAAAAGCAAACCCTAACTAACTACACAGTGATCTGGCATCTAGTACATTATCTTTAAACAATTTATAGTTTAGCATATTGATCAATTTGATGAAATTCTTTATTTTGACATGATTTTACCTCCAATGTGATGTGCATTATCTTTAAATAATTTATAGTTTAGCATATTAATCAATTTGATTGTGTATATATTGATCATGTAGTCTTAAATGTCCACAACGATGGATTGGCTAGTTGGAGATGAGGATAGTGAGGATGCAAGTACTGATGATCTAAACATTGAAGACCAATGTCAAAGTGGTAACAACCATGATACTACAACGGAAGTCTCAGAAAATTGTAAGGTTGTATGCAATCCAAATGAGCATTTATCTCGTATATATTTCTCTATTAGTGAGGAGCTATATAGCTTAATGATAAGAGTACTACAAGATGATGTGTCCATAAGCTTGGAAATGCTAAAATGTCATGATGGTAAGAGGCATGCTTGATTTGAAAAAGTGGTGAAAAATGAAAGATGAGCTTTACTTGGGAGAGAGAGAGGATGGTTCTCTTTGTATTTGTTTGAAGGGGTCATTTAAGTTAAAGATTACATGTATTGAGGAGTGGGAAAGCATTGTGAAAGCTGCACACAGTGTCAAAGGCTCAGGAGAACACAAAAGTGCAAATGCCACGCTTGAAGCGATCATGTAAACATGGTGCACTGACATCAGAAGGCATGGAATACCCTCATCTTACATCAAGGAGTTTATTATAGCAAGAGTCAACAACTCCCTTTAATTAGACATCACAAATAGGATCTAAACAAGGACCCATCATATGCTATACATACAAATAGGGCTAATGTGAACATGCAATTGAAGAATATAATGATAGAGCATATGGTGAGACTAGTCATGGTGCGGTATCAAAGAGACACTTCTTGCAAGTATGGTAACTTGCAAGATGAAGAGCGGTCATTCTCTTTGATTCTTTCAAATGCAAATGAAATTCATAACATTTTTGCATCTCAAGTAAGGGTCTTCCTCATGTATACAGAACACATGCCAACCGAGTTATTGATAGTCAATGGTACTTATGCAGTTTCAGATTACTTTCACAACAATGCACGCAGGTCTCTATTACAGATAGTAATCTCGGACTGTGTACTTTCACATCCGGAGAATGAAACGGTGCACTTAGGTCTCTGCTGTAAAAGTAATCTCGGGCTGTGAAAGTGATCTCGAGAACCCGAGATCACTTTCACAGCCCGAGATTACTTTTACACCAGAGACCTAAGTGCACCGTTTCATTAAGTAATCTCAGGTTGTGAAAGTAATCTCGGATTTCCGAGATTACTTTCACAGCCTGAGATTACTTTATACAACATTATAGGTTAGATCAATAAACATAATTAGCAATAGAGTTAATAGTTGAGATTACTTTTACAACAGTACACTCAAGTCTCTGTTGTAAAAGTAATCTCGGGCTGTGAAAGTGAATCTCATATAGAAGATGTAGAATGTCATAAATAAGATGTGGAATCTCAATGACCGTCTCTTTTACAACACTTATGAAAAAAAATATAAAACCCAAAACCATAACTTGCATTTGACAAAATTACATGAGCCATGACTCATACAAAAGTTACAAAATCTCATAAAAAAGATGTTGAATCTCATATAGAAGACGTAGAATATCATAAATAAGATGTGAAATCTCAATGAACGTCTCTTTTACAACACTTATCGAAAAAATATAAAACCCAAAATCATAACGTGCGTTTGACAAGATTACATGAGCCATGACTCATACAAAAGTTACAAAATCTCATTAAAAAAATGTTGAATCTCATATAGAAGATGTAGAATGTCATAAATAAGATGTGGAATCTCAATGACCGTCTCTTTTACAACACTTATGGAAAAATATAAATCCAAAACCATAACTTGCATTTAATAAGATTACACGAGCCATGACTCATACAAAAGTTACAAAATCTCATAGAAAAGAGGTTGAATCTCATATAGAAGATGTAAAATGTCATAAATAAGATGTGAAAGTCTCTATGATCATACAGAAGATGTAGAATCTCATACAAGCACCCACATCATCATCTAGCAACATATGACGTCTCATCTACTACACATGACAGTCTCCAACATACAAGTTTGGATCCAAGATCGGAGGCCACCCTTCAACCTTTGTACATCCGCATGTACAAACCAAACTTTTGAAAGCTGAACACAACTTGTATGTTGGAGACAACTATGCATAGTAGATGAGACGTCATATGTTGCTAGATGATGATGTGGATGCTTGTATGAGATTCTACATCTTATGTATGATCATAGAAACTTTTACATCTTACTTATGACATTCTACATCTTCTATATGAGATTCAACCTTTTTTGCATGAGATTTTGTAACTTTTGTATGAGTCGTGAATCGTGTAATCTTGTCAAATGAAAGTTATGGTTTTGGATTTATATTTTTTCATAAGTATTATTAAAAGAGACGGTCATTGAGATTCCACATCCTATTTCTGACATTCTACATCTTTTTTATGAGATTTTGTAACTTTTGTATGAATCATGGCTTATGTAATCTTGTCAAACGCAAGTTATGATTTTGAATTTTATATTTTTTCCATAAATGTTGAAAAAAAAAGATCATTGAGATTCCACATCTTATTTATGACATCTTCTATATGAGATTCAACATCTTTTTTATGAGATTTTGTAACTTTTGTATGAGTCATGACTCATGTAATCTTGTCAAACGCAAGTTATGATTTTGGGCTTTGTATTTTTTCCATAAGTGTTGTAAAAGAGACGGTCTTTGAAATTCCACATCTTATTTATGACATTCTACATCTTCTATACGAGATTCAACATTTTTTCTATGAACATTTGTATGAGTTATGACTCATGTAATCTTGTCAAACGCAAGTTATGGTTTTGAGTTTTATATTTTTTCATAAGTGTTATAAAAGAGACGGTCATTGAGATTCCACATCTTCTATATGAGATTCAACTCTTTTTTATGAGATTTTGTAACTTTTGTATGAGTCATAGCTCATATAATCTTGTCAAATGCAAGTTATGGCTTTGGGTTTTATATCTTTTCCATAAGTGTTGTAAAAGAGACGGTCATTGAGATTCCACATCTTATTTATGACATTCTACATCTTCTATATGAGATTCGACATCTTTTGTATGAGATTTTGCATCTATTACTGACCACACTATTACCTCTATTGTAAAGTATTCTGAACTATTAACTCTTTTTTTAATTATGTTTATTGACCTAAACTACAAAGTTGTATAAAGTAATCTCGAGCTGTGAAAGTAATCTCGGAAACCCGAGATTACTTTCACAGCCCAAAATTACTTAATAAAAGAGACACCTAAGTGCTCTGTTGTAAAAGTAATCTTAGACTATAATCTCGGATTTTCGAGATTACTTTCACAGCTCGAGATTACTTTTACAACGGAGACCTGAGTGTATTGTTATAAAAGTAATCTCAACTATTAACTCTATTGCCAATTATGTTTATTGACCTAAACTACAATGTTATGTAAAGTAATCTCAGACTGTGAAAGTAATCTCGCGGACCCGAGATTACTTTTCCCGAGATCACTTTCACAGCCCGAGATTACTTTTACAACAAAGACCTGAGTGTACCGTTTCGTTAAATAATCTCAAGATGTGAAAGTATCACTTTCACAGCCCGAGAATACTTTTACAGCAGAGACCTGAGTGCACCGTTTCATTAAGTAATCTCGGGATGTGAAAGTAATCTCGAGTCTCCGAGATTACTTTCACAGTCCGAGATTACTATGGGACCCGAGATTACTATGTATAATAGAGACCTGCGTGCATTGTTGTGAAAGTAATCTGGAACTGCATAAGTACCATTGACTGTGTAAATAAGAGATTTAAAAACACCAAAAACTTGAATTATTGGAAAGTTTCAAAGGAGTTAACGTAGCAATAACTCGGTTGACATGTGTTCTGTATACATGAGTAAGATCCTTACTTGAGATGCAAAAGTGTTATGAATTTCATTTGCATCTAGAAGAATCAAAGAGAATGACCGCTCTTCATCTTGCAAGTCACTAAGGTTGCGGCTATGTGCATTTAAAAGGAAATGAGCATGAGTAAATGCATTGTCTTCACCTTCTTGTGTGTTGCACATACTTAATCTTACATCTTAGAGGCATGGCTAGCAAGATGAGGTCTAGATTGGCTAAGAGCTTGTAATTAATAGCCTAGGACTAATAATGGCTAAAAGCTTATAATTAAAGCAAGGGCCAATAATAGCCAAGTTATTGCTATATATGTGACATGCGAGGGATTGATAGTAGTAAAACAACCTTAGACTTAATTAAAATTCACTTAGAAACACTTAAGAGAAAGAGAATGATTTAATGCAAATGCAATGCAGCTATATTAAATGCTATTAAGAGACTAAGGTTATGTAGAAGGGTAAGAGAAGGGTATGAGTGTGAATGGACTTAAGGTCCACTAGCTCATCTATTTAAAGGTGAAGCTAGGAGGCATTTTGTATTGAGCAAGGCCAAGTTGTATTCATAAACAACTTAATAAGCAAGATAGTTTTCTTGTATTTTGTGAGTTCCTCTCCTCCACACACTTGATCTAGAATGAGCACCACGTTTTCTCAACATGGTATCTAGAGCTTTGGTTGATTAGGCCCCTTTGTGGTGTAGATTAGGTCATTTTGCTTCACTTTTTCTTATCCTTTCATGTATGGAGCTCAACCCCCTGCTGGTGGAGGAGCTCTAGCAGCTCGTGGAGGCCTTATCTTGGGAAGACTTCAACTGGAGAAATGAAGAGGAGATCCGGGCGGTCTAATTCGTACAGCTAATTGCTAGGGTTGCTGCTTCGTCGCTGCGGCATTGCCGCCTGAGCAAGTTGCCTCTCTTTTTCTCTGCACAGCTGCTGCCATACACGAATTCGCCGTGTACAGGCGATTAAAGGCTGCATAGCCTTAGGGCTTTTGAAGCCCATTGAGTCAAGGAGCTACAACTCGATTTTCACGCCGAATGCAGGCCTGACACGATTGCTACAGCGAAAAAAATCCAGGTCCCCCTGTGAGGTTCCATTGAAGCTTGCATAAAAGCTTCACAATAAGTTTTCTTTTTCACTAATCTAGAGAGATGTTGAATGATGATGATGCCTGGCTATTCCTTTCTCGAATGCTAAGGTCCACCCTTGAGATGCTAGCTTTCCTCTATGTAGGAGGTAGGAGATGGTTGACTGCTGACTGCTGTCTGTATGCTGCCTATGAATGATGCCCTTGCTCCTCAAGCTGGAAACGCTGAGAAGAAGAAGATGTTTTGAATGAATGATGCATTATGCCTTATATAAATGAATTTGCTGCTGGTCGGCCAGAATAGCACTGCCGGCCTGCTTGTCAGGGACCTCCACGACCTTCTTTACATGCTGTCGTCTGGTTCCACAGGCCCCAACCTGCTGTGATGCATACCCTAAATGTTTTTAATGCTTTTATGTAATGCTATAGGTGTTGTAGAAGCCCCATACACTGTTGCACATGCTGTGGTACATGCTGGAGATGCTCCTTATGCTTGAATGCCATGCTAAACTGCTCACTTAATGCTGGGAATGCTATGCTTAATGCTTATGAATGCTAAGAATGCCATGTCACCTGTACACCAACTGGGCGTGCATGTGACAATATAAGTGACCTTGGGGGCACTTATGAGTAGGAGGGCTACCAAGGGCATGTAAGACCTCATGGAAATGATGCTACAAGGTGGGTGGTTCAACCTAGTGGTATGGGTCACTAGGTTGGGGCCATCGGTACAATGCAAGCTCACAGCTATTAGACCTCAAGCTTAAGGGTGGTTCGAGGCGCTAAACCTAGGTTGAGTGGTGAGTCACTAGCTGCAATCTATCACGATCATGCAAATCTGTGATGCATACAATGTTGGGTCTATGAATCCTCATTAGGGTTTCAGTTCTAGGTCAGATGATCCTTGGGCTTGGTCTGTGGAGATCTTACATTGGAGGATCTTACATTGGAAGAGGGGCTTCACGAAACCAAATCCATTCTTTGATCCAAGAAGTTACATTAAAGGAGGTAGATATGGGGAAATCCTGCATTTTGAGCAAGGCATGCATCAGTAATACTCTATCTAATCTCACAATTCGAAACATAACCACAAGTTATCTTGGTTGCTCATCCCTCCATCCCAGAAGAGGGGCATCCCACAAATCATGTAAATGCACTAGCCCTCTATTGCTGAGTCTTCTAGCACATTTAGAGTCCAGTTAAGCCAATGGAGGGTTAAACAAGATATGTTGGCATAATAAGGAGTTACATGAGACCCATTCCATTCCACCAATCCAAGAAAGACCTTCCTAGGCTCCATGGCATATGACTAAACTTGAAATAATTTGCTTGAGCATATGGCCCATTTCTCCTCTTGCATCAAACACTTGCCTAGCATAGAGGTGACTCTAGTTGGCCCGCCCTCTGAGCTTGTGGACCCAACTAAACAAATGGGTTTGTCTTTGCTTGAGTACAAAGTATCATGGTCACCTTGGCTATTGGGTAAATCCATAGAACCTTCAAAGGTATGTAATGTATTGTTTGGTATGATTAGATAATTCTGCCTATAAGAAATATGGTCCTCAAGAAATGAAATATTGTATGCCAGAGGGGATACCCAAAGTTTAGATTTATCCCAGCTCAAAGCTAAATGCAATGCCAACTGCTATCTCCTAGTTATCTCTAATTGTTGGCACAATGCAAACTATGATGGGCTACTGGACAGGTTTACACTGTAAGCTAAGGTTAAGATGCATGTATAGCTCAGCAAATGCTCGTCTTTTTTCAGGTCAAACTTCCCAGGTTCTCGTTTGAAGGATTTCATATGAACATCATATACAAGCCAGATGGCAAGGCAAATTTTTTGTGTCCAAACATGGCAAGAATTTGCTTGATGTGGTCCCCCAATTGATAGTGGGGATAAGTTTTAAATGTGTGGCTCTTTGATGGCTTGTATGGGCCTCCGCTTTCAGAGGCCAGACTCATATACCTCTTGGGGGTGCACGGTTCAAGAGCTGTGGCATGCCTATTTAAGCCTCACTTCTGCAGGGTACTCACGGGACTTGCTGCACAACGGACAGCGGCCTCCATATGCCCCCTTGTTTGAAGACATTGTGGAGTTCTCCCAACATGGAGACATCCTCATGTTGGGCGACTTCAATACACGGACAGCTGCAGCTGCGAGCCAGGTGCTTACACATGATTCATGCAGATGGAGTTATGCTTTCAAAGAGAGACCCCACAGAGATGGGGGCTACAAGGGAGCATGATATATTATCACATATGGCAGATGCTTTTTGAACAGGAGAGCCATGCATGAGTTAAAAAAAATAACAAGATGTCCCGCTGGTCCACATCAGACAGCCTTACGTGCTTCCCACATAAAACACTGTGGACTACTTGATAGGGTCTCCTGATCATCCAGCGCTTCACCGTCCCACCGCCACCTATGATCACATTACGGTTTACCTCATTACAAACTTCTTTTCCTACACCAGAGAATGTCCCCTAGGCTCCACACAGACATAGGGATCACACAGGTCACCAACTACATAACCAGTCGCGGGACCCTGGCCACGCACCCGCAGAGCCACTAGCGAAAGAGCGCGATTGATAATGCCCCCATCCCAATCTTCCACTTGTCAGGTGCAGATCCAATACATACTCCCATGCCACTGAGAGGTCTCACCCCACAAGAAGGAAGCCCTTTACTCCGTTTTGGAGGAGGATTATTGAATGATAGACAAGTTTGACATTTATTGAGCTCTCACTACATTCATTGTATGCACGGGTCCACATAGTACGTGGGCCCATTTTTCTATGGTAGATGTTCTCTTTTCTTTCATATATTGACATCCATTTATTCATGGATCATATGTAATCACTGTTGGTCTCATAGACCCTTCGGGGCTTTCGTAGATATTTAATACAATCTCTCTCTCACTCTCAAACATTAAAACTAACCCATTTTTGCAGTGACGCATCTAGTTTGTGCAGGCAAAAGAAAACAACAGCTTGAAAGAACCTGCAAGAAGCATGTGTTACTAGCTTGATTGGGGACGACATTTCGTATGGAGAGATACCGCGGCGTCTTCTTCAGCTTCCTTTCGCCTGCCATAGCCTGTGCAGAATCAGCACTGCCCGTGTCCTCACGAGCAAAAACAGAACTGGAATTATTCCTCCTATGGGAACTTGCAGAAATAGGGTTTTCCCTTACAGAGTGCTTCTCTGAAGCTGAATCAGGGTTTTTTCTACCTGCAGAGTCATCTGAAGCAGTGTTTTTGAATCAGAACGATTTTGCAAACGAGAGAAATGCGTAACCCACGCAAGTGCGGATGCTTCCAGGGTGATGTTAGACAATAAGGAAGACTTACTTCTGGGGCGCTTGCTGTTGTGTGCGGTAGAACCAGAGCTTGTGTAACTTGAAGGAGGAGAGGTGGACATGGCGCTGATTCTCAGGCTGAAGGGTGGGAGAGGCGCGGCTAGCTTCGAAATAAAGCAAGGGTATACGACGGTGAGCAAGCGGCTCCTCATAAGGCAATGCAAAGGAGAAAATTCTGAGGCATCGCTGAATACACTAGGTTTCACTAAGCACAAATATAAGAAGAAAAGAAAGTTCAGCTTAATTAACTTTGTAACATTTTGGTGGCATATTTATT
The DNA here is from genome assembly GCF_041138505.1 of Cibotium barometz. Taxonomy (NCBI): domain Eukaryota; kingdom Viridiplantae; phylum Streptophyta; class Polypodiopsida; order Cyatheales; family Cibotiaceae; genus Cibotium; species Cibotium barometz. The sequence goes on from NC_141050.1 coordinate 15,099,043, forward strand.
CAAATTCTTAGGATTTAAAGTTTTAACTTACATCTAATGACCACTCCTTGGGAGAAACCATGTACATGGAAACACTCATTCTCCACCAAGGCCAACTGTGTACTTTATTTACATTGAGGCCTCAATATACCTTATTGTCTATATTGATCACATCTAATTCTTCCATCCAAAAATCTTATCTCAAGATACACTTAGTTAAGCGCACAATAGTACATTGCATCCTTTATCACTTAAGAGTACTGATTGTTCGATGTTTGATAGCGTGCCAATAAATTTTCTCTTGCTAAAGAATTAAAAAAGAACCATGTTTACATAGGCATCCATGAGGGGGAGAAAAAGGAATGGTAGCCTCTCATTGTTGCCACATGGAAACTTATTTTGAACATATTATCTCCACGTGCCCCTTCATCTTCACTTTCTCACATTGTGCTTGTTTTTCTCAGGAATCACTATGTCATATCTCTGCGAAAAAAGACATGAAGACGAGTGTACCCCGAGCCATTAGTGCCATCAATTCTTGTGTTGGAGGCTAAAGTTGGGCTTCTGTGTGTTGAAGGATAAAATGGCTTTGATGTGCCATCCTCGGAAGCCTTTACTTTTCAACATTGGTCATGCCCCCATATGCTAGCGCATCTAAAAGACATGTAGCAGACCATTAGAAAGATCACTTCTGTGTTGTGTTGGGACAACCGAAAGAGCAAAGTAAGCCATTTTATTGTTTCTGCATAGAGAAACTTGATCAGATTTGATTAGACTAGATTTTGAGCTGGTGAGTGAATCCTTTGTGTCATCGTTGCACCGTGAACTTGGCAATAAGACAAACTTGATCAGATTTGATTATACTAGATTTTGAGCTGATGAGTGAATCCTTTGTGTCATCGTTGCACCGTGAACTTGGTAATAAGACAAACGAGAGAAATAAATGACATTTATGGTATAATACAAAGAACTAAAGGGTGTCCCTTAGTTTGAGTTTCATGAGGGTAAAGCTATGTTCCTTGCAAGCATCCAAAAAGCAAGATAATTAATGGTGCAAAACGAGTATGTAAGTATCATAAAGCACTACCATATGTTATACTCTTCATAGGAAACACAAGACATAAAGCATTACCAGATGTTGAATGTTTGACTTCATGATGCATCCACTTATGAATACTAGCTCCTAGTAGTTAATCACATTAGCATGGCTACATGTAGTTCATCGTCCAAGTATCCCTCCTCATCTCCATCTATGTAACATCCTTCTCTTTGAAAGGGCCTTTGATTACCTTAGTTCTTTAAGAAGGGGGCGGGGGAGAGAGAGAGAGAGAGAGAGAGAGAGAGAGAGAGAGAGAGAGAGAGAGAGAGAGAGATGATTGTATCTTAGGAGAGACGTGGCATTTCCCCGTAAGGTTTCAAAACCTTAACTCACAAGGTTTTTTAACCTCTACTTAGGTCTCTCACACCAATTATTACTTTTTGTGTTTTTCTCACAACCATGTTTAGAAGTCTAAGGAGAAGAATCCACAAGGATGTTGAGAGAATGAATGATACTGATGGATATGCTAGAAGAATGCTTTATAGGAGGAAAGATACAAGGATGTTTAAAGGATAAAAGATACGGATGAATATGCTAGAAGAATGCTTTCATAAGGTAATCGAAGTTAAGAATAAACTATATAACTATGTGACAAGTATACATATCATGGCTTCACATTTACTCTTCTTGGTCAAGCAAAACTAAAGCTCCAAAGGATTTTTCCTTGTAGTAGAATTTTCGTCCTTGGTTTCTTTGTTAGACGAGTTTACCATTGGGGCCACTATTGGTGATTGGGAATTGTTTCCAGTAATGGCTATTAGAGACGATGATTTGTGGTTGAGTTCTTGCTACTTCCTTGGTGACACAGACACGTGTGGCTGTATCTTGTGTGGCTCTTCCTTGGCGACACTTATAGAAGAGGTTCTTGAGACATAGTGGTTATATCTTGTGTGGCTCTTCCTTTAAAAGATGGGGCATTTACTCCAAGCCTTGGATAAATGGAATGGTTGGAAATTTGTAGTTTGAGGACTTTGAATATGTAGATTTTGGACTAGTTTCTTCTTCCACCCTAGCCTAACTATGTTTGGTGTTTGAGCTATAACAAGAATTGCATTGTGACTACAATGTTGGTACTTATGCTATAGGAAAGGTATGGTTTTAAAAAGGACAAGGAATGGGAATTTGGCATTGACATAGGATAGCTCCCTAACCTTCCCTAATGTGATGAGACTTGCTTGGTATCCTAATGGGTGCCCTGAGGGCTTCCACACTGCGAGTAGCCTCTTGGATGAGGTTGTGGACCCCATATACCCTAGTGAGTCCTTTTTTTTTAGAAGAAACTTTAGCATATTGATATGATCCCCTTAGCAAAAAGTACATATGTTAACATCTGATATTGGCCTTGGGCCCATAAAGACAACTAACCCATTTATAACATGATCATCATCACCCTACCCGTGTACATCATATCAAAACACAACTTAGCCAACATCAAACTACCCACATACAATTATCATAACCACCAGACTGTATATCACAAGCCACTAAAGCTTCAACATAGCTTTTTTGCACCCCAAAGGCACAACAACATGGTGTCCACCACCAATCATTGAAAGAGTGTCACACTAGTCATTTGAAGAGTGCCACACTAGCAAATAAACTAGCACCATGAAGAAGAGAGTTGAGCACAGCTTGTCTTTAATAGACCACCCACTCCACAAGAGCCACCTACATATTACCTCCATCAACTCATCATTAATCCTTTCCCAAAGTAAGAGGAACTCCCCCTCTTACACTCACCTACATAAAGCACGAGATATTAGCCTTTACATGGCAATAATTCCTTGCATTGATGAGGCCCCAAAGATCTTGATCAATGAGAAAACATAGTCAAGGACACAACAACTTCACAGCATCCTCTTTGCATGTTACATATCTAGGACAACATTTGCCTGAACCTATTCCTGTGTCTTGAAGCTTGGAGCCAAGGGGTAGGGCTCCTACCATCATCTTTCACAAGAAGACCCCTATACAGAAAGGTAGGCCCCCTTTCCATAAAGCTCTAAACCTCTAGGACTAACTAGTGTTAGAAATCTTCACTCTTCATAGTTTGTTGATATAAGAAAAGTTAGCATCTACAAAGGGCACTATACATGCTAACAATGTTAAGGACCAAGAGAGGGGGACCCACCAATCTAACAACCTGGAGTTTCAGTTATAAGAAGTGTTTATTTATAACTTTCTACTGAATTCAAGCACCCCACATAGGGACATGCTTATCACACCTGCCAATTTCAAATATCACCATGATTTTGTTAAGGGTTACTCTGGCTAGTAAGGTACCATCCCAAAAATCCCCAATTGATTTTAGTCCTGTATTGTTGAGCCTTGTTGAGGTATTTCTATCTATGAGAGCCAAAGGAGGATCAAACCACTGAGACCACAATACAGAGTATCCCAATCAAAGATTTGTGAGTTTTAACTAGCACTTGAGTTATGTTAGTGTCAAATGGTGAACCTTGAGATTAGCTTAGCTCTAACTTTCCTTGGCATATATTAATGTTTAAAGTGCTAGTTGGAAAATCTATTGAATCTTTGGTCTCCTAAGGTGCGTTCTTATTAATTACAAGTGTGAGTCTATTCTATTTAGAGCATGAGTCAAGCCAAGTGTTCTAAATATTTGTTTCGTTTAGAGTGGTTACAATCATGAGATTCACAGTCTATTCATAGACATTTTATCCTCTTAGCCTCATTATCCTTAACCTCTCTCATCAATGTATAATTAAGAACAATATTAAACATTCTAGGTCTCTTTCGAAGTCTATCACCATAAAGGTGTGTTTGAACTAAAGCCAATTGTTTTGATTTTCAAGTCATGCACCATTTCTAATGGTGGTTTGGTTGTAATTTCATTGGCCAATTTAACCATTATATTGGACCTAACCCAACGGGAGTTTACCTTATCGTTCCTAGTAGTGCTTGATGAGGATGATGACACTAACACCTCCATCCAAGATTACGCTATTTTTATGATTTTTATGCTCTAAGGGTAAGATGGCATTTGCTTTTACCAAGTTTGTTTATGGAACTTGGTATGCTCAATGCTTGGTGCAATAGCACCGGGGTTCTTATCGTAGGCTGATGTTGACTTTTCACGTTCTATTACATTTGCTTGAAGCTTTCCTTTCCCTCCAATCATAAATATCTTCCATAGGCTAGGACTACTTAGAGCAACATGTTTATGGGAAATTTTTAAAGATAGAAATGAGGAGAAGCGAATGATATTTTTGGGTTAGCTTCCATTCTTACTAGGAGGTGGACTTGGACATGTCATTTGTATAGGATAGCAATTATCCCTTCAACTAGAGGTTGTGCATGTTTGTCACATTCAATTGAATAGATTGTGTTTACTCTCAAGGAGTTGTCCTCAAGCGATTCCTCAACTATGGCTCTGAGCTTGACTAGTTTTTGCAGACTAACCTTTGGGTTAAGCAGCTTTCACTTTGAGAAAGATATTGAAAGGGTTTGTTGTTTCTATTCCAATTTCGGGAGCAAGCTTAGGACTTATTTGTGGTAGTGGTTTATACAATACCAATTAACCCTTTTTTATTCTTTTTTAAGGTCGAAGCCTTAACTAGTTCCTCACCCTTGGCTTCTTTCAAAGTAGGCGTGTGCGCATCTTCACTAATTGTGAATTTGAAGGTTTGGTTGCTTCTTCTTTTGTCATAACCTTTATCTTAGGTTGAAATCAAGTGAGCATGTTCAAGGGTGTAGTCAAGATTAGGTCGCTTTGCATAACCTAGGAGGTAAAGTCCTTTCATGTGGAGATGGTTGTGGTTCTTAAAGCTTTTTAAATGTGCACAATTCCACAACCTTTACACACGGTATCGATGTATTAATAGTAAGGTAAGAGTGCTTGTGTGGGACCTTTGGGACTTTCTATGGACAATGGTAGTGAAAACATCACAATAGTTGTGGCTCTTAGATGGAAAATCTTTAAAAAAGTGCTCAATTCCACAACCTTTACACATGGTTTGTCAATGGTTGGGTGAAGAGTGCTTGAGGAAACTTTGAGACTATTTATTGACAATGATAGTGAAAACATCACAATTTTAGATGACTTATTTTATTGTTTAGATGACTTTCTATGGATGATGGTAGTGAAAACATTACAATTTTAGATGACTCATTATAATGTTTAAATGAGATGATTACAATTTTAGATGACTCATTATAATGTTTAAATGAGATGATTACTTATGGAAAATGGTAGTGAAAACCCTACAATCTTTCTCCTTGTGGAGTTCCTAATTGAAACACTAGGATTGGATTTTCAAGCTTAGTTTCATGTGTTTTTGGGGATTTGGAGACATAGGCTCTTTGAGCTCTCATTATCTTCACCAACACAACCAATGGCTCTTTGTTTTTGTAATTTTATGATTTTTTAGAAAAAAACATAACAAAGCATGTCACCAACTACTAGCTCGCACTTGCAAAATTCGTAACAAAAACAATAAAATTGAAAGAAAAACCAAGTGTAGCTTTCCTTTAGGCAATATCAAGTACTCACCCACACTTCCAAACATACGATTTTCCACAACTACTCTAATTTCTTCTCTTCCACACAAACCTTATCTATACAATTTTTCACAATGTAAAGGCAATAGTGAATCTTGCATAATGGGAGTTGGAGCTCTAAGGATTGAAGAAAAATGGTGTTTTCCCGACAGCGTCGCCAAAAATGTTACGGGCTACCGCACCTCCCAAGAGAGAATTCTTCCTATTTACAATTGGAAGAAGCAATAGATAATAACTATCGTTGGGTACTTACCAATGCTTTGATCTCATGTCCCTTGAGGCTCTCCAAGCTCGCTTTTAGAAGCTCCACACCGCCAGTCTCCACCTCCATACTATCACCAAACGAAGTCGCTCACACCACAATTTACTCTCCAATACACATGCATAGAAGAGGAACATGCACCAAAGTACACACACACATACACTCTCTCTCTCTCTCTCTCTCTCTCTCTCTCTCTCTCTCTCAAGACAAAGCAAGAGCTCTCATAGCACAAAGGGGGATTGTGTTCTTTCATTATAAGAATTTACCTTATATACAACTGGCTCTTATTCACACTTGGGCACCTAAAACCTCCTAAGGCCTTGGGTGGCCAGTATCTCATAATGTACAACCTTTATAGTGCCTTTATATAACATTTATTAATGTCCTCAAATGGAGGAGAATCTTTGTTAATCCAAAGTGGGATTAACACCAATGGGCAACACCTCACATCCACCTACCGTGCCCACCTCATTGGCCCTCCTGAGAGTTTGGTCCTCCATCAGTGTTTTGATACTTGCGGTATTGATATCTCCCCAATCGAGCTTTCTACCGCCACCATCACCTTGTTGGTTCCTACCTCTTCAGCCCCCTGCCAACGTCGTATAATGCACCTCTATATCTTATTCCATTACTATCTTCTACTCCGCAATATCCCCACTGCTCCACTACCCTTCATCTTTACCCTCTACATAGAAGCATTCCACTGTTTGTGCATAGGCCACCCCTTTCCCTTCCATCATCTCCTATATGAAAGCACAATCAAAGCTCACCCACCCACTCCACGACATTAAGGAGGTGGTGGCATTACGTGATTTGGTGGAGTAGTAGACTCGAGCTAGTCTCTTTATGGGCCCAAGCAATCGAATTGAATACACTCCAAGAGTCCCTCTGCCCTCTCTAGTTCCTTCTCTCTGGTCCTCATGCGTTTTCTACCAGAGCACCTAGCACTACTTCTGGCAACACTTAGGAACTACACTATCATGAGGACATTTTTCAATTTTATGCTATCATTTTATATACCATCTTTTATGATGTCAACACTTTAATTTTGCACCATCTTTCGTAATGTAAACAATGCATAATGCATCTTTTCATGTATCTCCATATATTTCATCTTTTATGATGTCAACACTTTAATTTTGCACCATCTTTCGTAATGTAAACAATGCATAATGCATCTTTTCATGTATCTCCATATATTTAATAATAATATTCACAAAACAAAATATTTCCTTTTCTTCCTCACCAAGGACGGTGAGCACTATAGCGGTGGGCGACCTATAGCTACCAGGGTGCTTACACTGGATAGACCACCGTAACAATGTCACGTCGCCACACCATAATAGCGTAACACCATCACACCACCATAGTGGGTCAACCTAGAGTACCACCCTAGAGCATTTGGTGGACCATAGAAAGTGGAGGCGCACCACAATGGTCACAAAGAGCTGTGCACACACCGACATTAAAGGCACTGAACTGACACTCCAATGACATCTCTCAGAGATAGGAGATTCTACCAAAGGCTACCACCTCGGGGCATCTACCAAAGGTAGGAGATGCCACCTACTCCACTGACTTCACCACATCTTGCCAGATTGCTTATATGGTCCCTCAACTCATCCTGAAGGACATCCTTCATGTTTCATCCTTCATACTACATTCTAGCCTTAGCCTTGGGTGTTGTTGTCACTTGTCATCACCTTGAGCTATGTGTCATCCTCTTCACTATGACCTCTGTTGAGTGTGCAAGGTATAGTGAAGGATATGTAACAGTGTTTGGAGTAGTGCAAGTGTTGTCCAACTTCTTATTCCTCTTGCAATCGTATTCTCTTGCAATCTTGTTGCTTGTGTTGTGTTCTACTCCATAGTGTCTACTGGTACGTGTGCTATGTGTTGCGTTGTGAGCATCCGAGAACTTTGGACAGTCCAGAGAAGAGCCATCACGTAGTGTGCCATGCAACCAATGCTCCTACACTAAGAATGACCTCGGTGGTGAATCATGCTATGACCAATGACAGTGCATCAAATCACCCAAGTTCTTCCTACCAAAGAAGTGTTGGTTCAGGTCGCTTGGCGAGCACACAATTGAGTGTTACATCTTGGAGTAATCTGACCACCATAGAAACAAGTAGCGAACAATCCATGGAATAAGGGCTAAGATTCTATGGCTTTGGAGAGGAAGAAAAACTAGCTTCTCTACAAAGTCCAGTGGAATCTTTGATATGGCCAAGGGATTTTTTGGTCTTCAGCACGGCACAAAAGATTAAGTGCAATTTGCGGGCATGGGCCCGTCAAGCAAAGGACGTGGTCTAAGACCGGATTTACTAACCCAACCAGGCCCCATGAATGCTAACATAGTGAGGATTAGTGGGATGACCCCTAGGGTTCGGAGGGATAAGGAAAATGCTACCAAGACATGTTAAATATTCTTCCCCACATTTGAGGAAGTGGAAGTGGACTTGAAGGTGGCCGAAGTAGAGCGATAATTGTGGCTACTAAGCTTAAAAAGGCAAGAACTCGACACACAAAGAACGATGGTGGAACAGAGGGAAATGGATAATTTGAATCTGTTGCGACCACATGGCAAGGATGGGGATGACAGAAGGAGGGATACCATCCCTCTAACCCATCAATGAGGAACCAAAGGCTGATGAAAGCCTTGAAACACAAGAAGACGTGGACAATCTACCTAGGGCATCTATAGGAGGAGAGGATTGGCTCTACACAAGAGAGGATATACAAGAAATGATCAATGATCCCACATTCTTGCAGAGCATGGAACTTTTAATCCAACAAAGGCACGGGCTGAGGCCGCTAACAATGAGCCAGGTGATGAGGATTTACCTGGACCCAGCCATAGACCCAAATTGAATAGAAGAACCTACACATGAAGAGGACGAGGTCTAGGTAAGGGAGGTAGCTCCTTGAAGGCCAATTATGGATCTTAACACAGATCTAAATACGGTCACAAGGGTGAATCTATTAAATATGGCTGTAGAATGGGTAGAGGCATGGTTAGGGAACTAGGCACTGCCCTTGAATCCAGACCATCTCAGATGAAGCCACACCATTTCGAAGCTAGTTCAAAAATTATATGGGGACCCAATCCAACACAGAGAGATCTTTGAGTGAACTTGTGAAACATGTGGGGCGGTGAGAGATGTAACCATGATACATGCTTTTTCTCTGACCCTAGAAGGGAAAGCCCACCAGTGGTATTGAACCCTAAAGCCTGAGGATAAAGTCAATTTCACTCGACTTAAGAATGTGTTTATCCCAAGATTTGCTCAAGGTGGTGATAGATGGAGTCCTATAGCACAGCTCCATAACATCAAGCAAAAGGAAAACGAGTCCATGTGGGATTATGTTTCTTGGTTCAAACACTTGAACTCAAGCTCAAGGTGCAAATTGAGGGAAAGACTAACTGATGATCAGTTTACTGCCCTGATTTTGGAGAGGATTCCGAGATCATAAGATGCATGATTATCTGTTAGCCTGACCTGCCACTCTAGATACATGTTCTAAGTTGGCGATTGAATACGAGGATGACATGCTTGAGTTATTGCAATAATTGAAAGACGCCAAGGCAGCTTTGGTAGTAGCGACATCACGAGTCTCTAAACATTAGGATATGGGACCTAAGAACAAGCAAGTTGGCAACATGACAGTGCAAGAACTTAGTAATGCCATCTTGGAGAAGTTAAAAGTCAGGGATTGGAGAGAAGCATCAGGGAATGCCCATCTCTACCGCCAGAGAGAGTTGATTTGGTGCTCTATCTATAGACAAAATCATAGGAGCACTGAATGCCCTCACCTAAGACCAAGGCAATTACTCTATTGTGCTCACTATCATAGACTAGGGAACCACGATACTACCATGTGTAGATATTCGAGGATCTAACCTCTAGCACAATTTCTAGCACCTAGAGTGCCTCTAGCCTTACCATCACCTCCAATGCAAAACAATGCAGCTACAAGGTAGCTAAATACGTCCTACTTACCAAAAGGGATGTTCAGAATGCAAGACATGTCGCCATTATCGTCGTCGCTTGTTCTAGCACCACAGGCCAAGATCAGCTAGGTGTTGATCGAGGAGCCCTTGGAAGAAGGAGAAGTCATGTGCGAGGTAGAAGTCAATAACGACTACTACGATGAACCCACAGAGATCACACCAAAGTATTATGTCTTACAGAATAGCACGCCAGTACCAGTGTTTCAAACCACGGTACAGTGGAAAGGAAAAGACATAAACTCGACTATGAGAAGGGGACCTATACAGTGTTTTCATTGTAATGGACCTCATCAAGTAGCAGAGTGTCCTCTAAAGAATGTGGTTAATGCTGATCGCAGCGCGCAGACCAACACCATCACGTGTTAAGCGTGGTGTTGATCATTTAATCAAGGACTGCCCATATCGTGTCAATGGCTCTGCTTCTACCACTAACCATGTCACCATTAGGACTATAAGTGTGAAGCCTGGAAACATCACACAACTGAATGTCTTGACACGTGCACAAGAAAAAAAAGTGGACAAAGGGAAAAACCTAAGAGGTGTTACAATCTCTGAGATTGGAAGAAGGAGAAGAGTGAAAAAGGTGGGAAGGGTGATACCATGATCATAATTCAGGATGGATTCGAGAAAGATACCATTGACATCAAATCCACCCAATCAAGGGAAGGAGACGACCAAGTGATGAAACCAGATGAGCAGCCAAGAGAGAGGCTAGCAACCCCCAAGGGTGTTGGAGAATATCCAAATGCTGAAGAAGAAATAAGAAAGCTTGAGGAAGTTAAGGCCCTTGTTGAGGAATATCAACGCAGCCATGAAGCCAAATTGAGGGCTAACAAGGCTAGGGATATAGTGTATCCACAAAATGAGATGTTAAAAGAAAGGCAGTTGGATGTGCCTACTCTAATTCCTTAAGAGTCTGAGGAAGGGACTCATAGTAACCTCATGGCAAGAATGTTTGAGGAGGCATATCAAGATTTGTTGATCCATTAATTCCCTAGGGTTGAATATGTGACACACGTGGAAGGATCCTTCACTTTCCAGACATAGGCAGTCTCGCAGCAGAGCAAGATTGTCTATAACTGTCAAGATGTCACTGGGACCATTGTTGCTACACAACACACCGACATTGTGGGCAGATGTTAAGAATTGGGTAGAAGGAATAATGAAACCAATGTCCAATACAGAGGAGAGCCAGTCACCTTTAGGAGAAAAGAACCTAGTGCCTCAAGAAGGGGGGGCATCCAGATTCATCAAAACACCTGTCAACCAATTGTGCCGGTATTATGAGAGTGATGACACGAATGCCACCATTCTAATCCACCATAATGGGTACGAAGAAGCACTTGCTATCCTGGATGGAGGTGCAGTGGTGTGAGCATCATCACCAAGATATGTTGGTAAAAGTGGGAAAAATCGGAACTAGAAAGAGCGGATCTAATCGTCAAGATGGCATCTTCAAGGCCAATGGGGTTATTGAAAAATATAAAGCTTAAGGTCTCTTCGTTCTATTAACATCATGCATTTGTTGTAATGGACTTTATTGGTGTCATCATTGGAGGTATAGAGCCCACATCACACTCAAACATGAGTCGTGCATTTTCAAGTTGGGAAGCTAGCTCTTGGAATTCCAACAATATATTTGGTGGGGACTGACTCTCAAATCTTCTATTGGGCAAGGCTTGTGTCACCCACCACTAACACACCATGAAGTCACCAAGGTAAGTCAATAAGCGGGCCACCAGCACTGTGGTCCGTGTCATGAGTTTCGACACCCTCTCCCTTGGTAGCAATTGTAGCCTCTTGAGATCCTAGAGAATGGGGTCCTCATATTTACTAGGATGAAAGGTGTGAAGGAAGGTGTTCTTTAGAGTGGTCTAGTCTACAAAGTGGTTAGTTGGAAATTGACTGAACCACGTATCTGCAGAGCCTTGGAGAGTGGACATAAAGAGTACTAAGAAGGCATCCTCCCACTCAAGGCCTCGGCTCTTGCATATGGAGATGAACCACCAGATGTGGTCATCCACGTCTTTAGTGGAAGAACCTTTGAAGGTTGGGAGCTTGATATTGACTTGGCCCAGCACCATGGAAAGGGGTTATGTGCTAGGAGGATTGGTTGGACCAAGAGGGTTAGGTTAACCTCTAGCATTATTGCCGAGAGTGGGATTACCAAGGTTAGCTTCCATAGGGAGAGGTGGAAGGAGATCCCTAGGTGGTATGTAATTGAACCTCTTCTAACTGTAGCAACGTATTGAGAGAGGACTTTTGGATGGGATGACTAGACTACCACGGGAGCATGTATTGGGCATGTAGAGAGGACACAGAGATAAGGGTGAGCTAATAAGACTCCAAGTTTCGAGAGTCCAACCGAGCATGCTAAAGTTCTATTGTACTTGTAGCAAAGTTGGTTGCCCGGCACACTAAGTGGTGGCTCTTCTCTGGATAGTATGTCTGGAGTCCTTGATGCTCATAGTGCAATACACATCACACGTAATACTAGTAGACACTATGGAGCGAAACATAACACAAGTGACAAGATTGTGAGATAGGAACAAGAATCCAGATGACACTTGTACTACTACAAACATTGTTACATGTCCTTCATTGTACCATGCACACCCAACAGAGATCACAACAATGAGGAGGATGACACACATCTCAAGGTGATGACAAGTGACTATAGCACCCAAGGCTAAGGCTAGAATGTAGCATGAATGATGTCCTTCAAGAGATGAGTCGAGGGACCATATAAGCAGTCCGGCAAGGCGTGGTAAACTCGATGGAGTAGGTGACATCTCCTATCTTTGGTAGATGCTCCAAGATAGAAGACTTTGGTAGAATCTCCTATCTCTGGGAGATGCCATTGGAGTGTCAGTCTCGATGACCTCCCTGATGCTTGTTTGTTCAAACTTTATATGGTGCCTAAGTGGAACGAGGAAACTTCGGACTATCTAGCTCATGGTTTTCCGCAAGATCAATCTTTGAACAAGGATAAAATGCATCGACTCATTAAGTTGGCTGTACCTTATCAACTGATTTTATTAGAGAATTATATAAGCTAGGCAAAGATGGTATCTTGAGAAGATGTGTGTGAGAAGATGAATTTGTCATGCTATTAGAAGAAGCACACTTAGGAATAGGAGGACATTTTTCTGGAGAAGCTACGGCTTGAAAAGTGCTTCAAGCAGGACTATGGTGACCTATGTTATTCGGGGACGCCATAGAGTTTGTGAAAAGATGCGAGGAATGTCAAAGATTTGCTATTCCATACTAAAAGATAGAATGCCACTCACTCCTATAATTGTAAGACAACCCTTTAAGAAATGGAGGATTGATTTTGTTAGACCCATTAGTCCAACAGCGCATCCAGCACAAGCCTAATAGGGCCTCTAAACGAGCCGATGCTCGAACCACAGGCAAGTTCTTATACGAACAAATCATTCCTAGATTTGGTTGCATTAGTCAGTGATCGGGGGGTTCACATTTTATTAATGAGGTGATTGAACACTTACTTACAGGATTCCTTGTAGTACATCATAAATCATCACCTTATTACCCACAAGAAAACGGTCAAGTAAAGAGCACCAACAAGATTCTATGTGCTATTTTGATGAAAACCTTAGAGCCAATCGCACGAATTGGGAACACAAGCTAACTGTAGCTCTATGGGCTTATTGTACATCGTATAAGGTAGCGAGGAGGTATTCCGCCTAGCTTATGGCATTGATGCAGTAATGCCAATGGAATTTTTAGTTCCAAGGCCTGCAAATTGTAGTATAGAAAAGACTTATTGAAAATGCATTAGTCGAGAGATTGGTTGATTTGGGAAAACTTGATGAAACCAAGCTCATTGCATCACAATTACGAAGAGAATGCTGGTTTGACCATAACATAAAATACAAGGAACTAAAAATGGGATACCTCGTCCTCCTGTATGGAGTTGGAGGCACCAAGAAAAGAAACTCAAATACAGAGGGTTAGGACCCTTCAGAGTGTCTGAGATCATCCCTCAAGGGTCGATCCAAATTGAAACCATCGAGGGAGTAGAAATGGAAGGTTACATCAATGAGAGCAAACTCAAAAAATATTACAAATCCCTGACCCAGAAAATACTCGCACCACAAGAGCATCTTCTGAAACAAAAGAAGGAGCTAGCCAAAGAAAAAATCAGACAAGCTCTAGAAGAAGCCAAGGCAAGGGAAGCCAAGGAAAAGCAGAGACTCTAGGAGAAAATGCTACACGTGAACATGGCTTCACTCACCTTGCTTAACGAGAAAGACCTGGACATTGAGCCTACACGTCTCAATGTAAGAGTTTCTATGAAAAAGAGTCAGACTAAAAGCATCACATTAATTGATACGAGATCAAGTCATAACTTGATCTCCTATGAAACATGGGTAGCTCTAGGCAGCTCTAGGCAAACCTCACCTCGAGGCTTCTAATACACAAGTTCGCAGTGTGCATTTGTCAACTACAAAAATCGTGGGATTTTTTAATGTTAAAATTTCTATAAAAAATAATCCCTTGGTTGGAAAGGTATTTGTCATGCCTGCATGATCCATGGAGGAAGAGATGATTCTTGGACGATCCTGGATTTGCGCCAGTAATTCTCACATCCACCAATGGGAAGAACGGGCAACGCAACTCAATGATGGCCTAGGACACCATCACTGTGCCATTATGGAGTCCATTAAATAAATGAAAATAGGCAATGACATTTGACATGGAGCCACCAATACCAAAGAAAGTAGAGACCGTAAAACAGAGAAAGTGTCCACATCACAACCTTATCTCCATATAAGAAAACCATAACAGAGAAAGTGTCCACATCACAACCTCATCTCCATATAAGAAAACTACAAGCAAAGAAGCAAAAGTGCCCAATACGTCATCAATAGTGGATTTTCAAAACCCAACTTCAAGCCCAAGGGTACTATGATACAGACAAGACCTCATGGGAATCTGGCCAAAAAAGCCATGCTACAAGCAAGGGACTAGGAAGGCTCCCCAAGGATAGAAAGAAATATTCCAAGCAAGCCTACACTCGACTTAGCATTCAAAAGTGGTGGGTCCATAAGGACTTACTAGCAGCATAGGGCTACTATCAAGGGAGTGCAACAGTATGGGTACCACCCAAAACCCTATGCTATGAGCACCTTTAAGACAAGAGAAGAGACCAAGAACAAACAAAACCAATCCACTGCTAAATCAAGTGATAAAGAAGAACCTACATTGACCTGGCAAAAGAAAGTTGTTCAATCAGGTAAATAGGGGAGTGCGACACCATCAATGTCATCACCAAGGAGAAAGAGCTAAACTAAATTATGGACCAAGGTAAAGAAGACTTGCACTCACATGCACAAAAAATAGAGCAGGTTCACCAAGATTCAGTGGATGCAGTTCTCCACTGGATGGAGGGAAAAATCCGAAACTCTCACTCTGAAGAATTGAAGCGGTTGCAACAACAAATACCCATAGGTTCCAAAGTACCCCATTGATTTATGTGTGGCAATAAACGAAGAAGGATCATAACAGGTACCCATCCCCAAGCAAGTGGGTACAAGGTAAAAAATTATGCCTTTCATGTTGTGAAACACGTTCATTCCTTTCACGTGTACTATTCTCCTTCTCTCTGAATGCATGATGTGTGGCCTAGAGTGTTTGAGCATATAGGAAGCCGTAGGGTATCAAAATTTACATGCATAAGGGATCATACAGTTTCACACTGTGAACTGGTCCGGGTTACTTCACGTCATGAAACACTTAGAACTGTTTCACACCCATGAGACACTTCAAAATGGTTCATGTCGTGAACTGACTCTAGCACTTCACATCGTGAAACGGTCACAAGCCCTCCACCTATCGCAAGTGGACACGTGGCATTCCCATTTAAGCTGGCTATCGGGACCAATAACTAAATCATAAATACTGTTTCTTCCCTTTTTTGTGCATTCTTTTTTGACCTCCTCCGTGTGATCTTGCTGCATTCGATCTTCATTGCTCTTTATTGCCTATTGAAATGCATCTGTGTCGGTGTGCGTCACTTCCTCCTTGCTTGCGACCATCACTCCTCTCAGGTATGAATAAAATCATTGTTCAATTCACATCTTATCAATCAATTACACATGTTACTTCCCCTTTCTTTTGTTGTTGCTTTTCACAATCCATTGCATGTAAAAATGTTAATCTCTTCCCAAATCAAATCACAAGAACATGAGCTTTTAACCCCGTGAAATAGCAGTCTGCTATTTCACGAGGTTCACACACCAAACCCTTAAAATTAGTTATTTATACCACACATACATCACTAACCCCTCTTCTCCCACTGATAATCATAACCCACCAACCTTATTGTCTCAAGAAGTAATAATCTGTTATCTCACATGTTAAGCCCTTCATGTCTTAAAGCATCTCACATGCTAAGCCCTTCACGGCTTAAACATCTCACGTGCTAAGCTATTTCACGGCTTAAGCAACTCATGTCTTAACCATCTCACATGGCTTAAGCATCTCACGTGCTAAGCCCGTCTCACGGCTTAAATGCTAAGCCATTTCATGGCTTAAGCATCTCAAGTGCTAAGCCCTTCACAGCTTAAGCATCTCACGTGCTAAGCCCTTCATGGCTTAAGCATCTCACGGATTAAGCATCTCACATGCTAAGCCCTTCATGGCTTAAGAATCTCACGTGCTATGCCATTTTACGGCTTAAGAATCTCATGGTTTAACGCCTCACACACTGCTATTTCAAGACTTACACCTTCACGAATTAAAGCTCATTCCCACACACCCCCCCTTTATTACTCACCCCACTGACACTCTTTACATCACTACATAAACACACACATGCATGCACCAAAAAAGAAAAAAAGAAAAGGAGGACCACGATCTCCTACCAGTCATTACAATTGATGCTCTTTTCAATGTTCCAGATGGATTCCTCTGCTACATCAGACCCTGAAGTAGAAGGGAATCCGACCGTCACTCAGGCCAGTACAACATGGCCACCAGTGGACAGAAGGAAGAGACATCCCGAGGCACTAAACTCAGCTATCTTGGGCCATATGCGAAGAAGTTTTAGGGCTTTGTAATCAGCACAGATATACAAATAGCTCACGGAAAGATTTTGCTCTAGTACCACATCCCAGAGTGCTTATAGATATTGGAGGATACATAGGTCAAAGAAAGCCCCAAATTTTTCTATTTGTTCACACTTCAATTAGACAATTTATGCCCTAATTTTGAAAACCCCCAATTTTTTATTGGCAAAGTCTTTGATGTTGGTGTAGAAGGTTGATTTTATAGAAAGCTTGGACCTGTAAGGCTTCAATTTAGCATGAAATGTAAAAGGCTCTAATTAATGACCTTGTCGAGAAGATGACATTGAAAAGCTGCTGGTGTTGAAGCACAGAAGGCTATGTTATAGGTGTCGACGAAGTGTTGATAGCAAACAAGAGCTATATTTATAAAGAAGCAGTGAGACAAGTGGGTGCAAGGATGGGGAAGCAGTGCCATTGGACAGGAGGCTCTAGTGGAGACAAAGCCAAGGTGACGTGGCCCTTTTTAAACCTTAGTAAGCTAAGGTGGAGAGGATTTGTGAATGTGATTGGGAAAAGCGCGAGGGTTGGCATGGAGTGGTGGCTCTATTGCCAACAAGCAAAGGCTGAAGGTTGTGTAAAGGTGAACAGGTACATGGAGAAGGTGTTGCTACCAAATGAAGGAGCAGCACATGGAGGCGTCTAGGCATGAGTAGGAGAGGCACTGCTATGTGTGTAGCAAAAGTCAGCGGGGTAAAGAAACCCTAATAATGAATCGTCGCTAAAAAAGAGGACCCTAAGCCTATGCTCTCATACCAATTGAAGGCCACATGCCTTAGGGTTTGGGTTAACTATACACAGCCCTAAGGGGGATGGAAGATATCCATTATGAGAATACATGCAGTACACAACCCTTAGGGGGATGGAAGATATCCATGAGAATGTATGTAGTACACAACAGCCCTAGGGGGGGGATGGAAGATATCCATGGTGAGAATGTATACAGGCAACAGTGAATGAGAGAGAAGAGAGAGAAACTCAATGCTCTAGAGAGAGATGATTGCACGACTCAATGTAGATTAATTAGATTAATATGAAGTACACCAAGTACATGATTTTTTTATAGGTTGCAAACCTTATCTTTTGACTGACACAAATCACATATATGGGGACATGACACATGGCACACACTTATCTTATCTAGATAAGAGGGTGTTCACGCACATGTAGGCACACTTACACATATATGAGGTGTTTACACCTATACAAACACATATAGCTAGTTACACACATTCTGTCAAGACATACAGAATACAAGAGAATCCAAAATACCCAACACTCTTCTCCTGCCATGCAGGAGAAGGGCTGCTATTGATATCTCGCCTTTTGCTCGCATTTTTAATGCTTGTGTATGCTTCAAACATGTGTTGTTGGTCTTGGTCCGCCTCTTTGTCGTTGTTTTGCACTTGTCTTAGATGCTGCTTATTGAGAATCCATTTGAAGAACTTGTTATTGCTCTCATGTCTTGTACTACTCTGTCGAGTTGATCTCCGAAGATGGTTTCATGTATGCACACCAAGATGGAGGCACACCCTTGAGCTTTTCTGCTGATTTGTTAAGTAATGCTTTTCCTTCCTTTATCTTCTTTGTTGCAACTAGTAGCAAGGTTAATGATCTCTGTAATGTGATGCTCGTGATTTTGAAGACCTACCTTCCTACTATCAATGCTACTCTTTTGCACTTCCTGAAAGTTTGCTTGCTTGTCTTGATAATAACAGGGATAAACACTTGAAGATTTAAATTCTCACAATATCTTTCTCTCAAAATGAAATCTGCACTCTCTTTCTATCTAATCCTAAACACTTGAAATAGAGGAAAGTAATGAAGATTCACACTATCTATTACTACAAGGAACAAAAATGATTAAACAAAACCTAATCAGCCCCCCTAATGAATGTCACTTAATCTATTACTTTTTGAGCTTGTAAAAGGATCCTACCTATGCTATCATTTGCTTAATCCTAACATAGACCTATGCATAGCTAGCTCTAATATCATGTTAAAACACATGGATCTAGACATGGCTATGGTGGATTAAGGTGTGTAGAAGTGGATTAGCATCAACATCTTGACATACAAGAAATGCAAGAAAAGAAATGAAGACTAATGGTAATGATAAAATTATAGGAGAATGACAAGAGGTTTAGCAAAAAACTCACACACACTAATCCATTAGATAAAGTACCTCTTTATAGGCTTGAGTATTGATTAAGTTGTATAAGCTTAATTAAGCTATCCCCAATCTTTTTTAGATTTAAGCACGATATTCCTTGAAGTGAGCACCCACTTGGCTTCTTTCCCACCTGAAGTGAGCACCCACTTGGCTTCTTTCCCACCTGCTTCTAGGTGCCTACTTTTAGCCTCCACATGGTCTTGCCATTCTATATAATCCTTCATATTTGGGCTTCCTTTGAACCTTTAAACGAATGTTTGAGGGTCACATACCACTCCCCCTACTCCTAACATTCACTTGTTGCTATTTCAATAAATATGTGCCTGTGTGTGTCCACTTCTCTAGCACGAGGTGTGTCTGTGTGTGTACACTTCTCTAGCATGAAGACTTCTCCAACTCAACTGCTTTCCTCAACTCTCTTTGCTACTTTCTTTGACATTTACTTTGATAACCCTTTTTTTAATCATAAGATTGTTTTGAGGCATGAAAATGGACTTGTGCATGGATTTTCCCATAGCTACAATGGAGCTGGGTAGCCTTAGGGGCTTGAGGGATTT
The DNA here is from genome assembly GCF_041138505.1 of Cibotium barometz. NCBI lineage: Eukaryota > Viridiplantae > Streptophyta > Polypodiopsida > Cyatheales > Cibotiaceae > Cibotium > Cibotium barometz. The sequence continues at coordinate 15,118,737 of NC_141050.1, forward strand.
GGTGTTGTCGAGCACTTGAGATAGAGATAGTGTGGATCAATTGGGTGGTGTGGTCGAAGATGAGGCCATGGAAGGTTCTTGGTGATTCGAGGAAGGTCTAGGTGATGGGTCATACCATGGGCCAGTCGCTATGGTCCCCCTATCTAGAAATGTACCACCTGGATGACTATTGATAATGAGGCTCAATGCAGGTTTGTAAAATAATAGTTCTTAAGTGTCCACATGAAGAGCCCATGGATATATTATACATGGTGTTGGGGGCAGCGATCCCATGAGCTTCTTCTGATGAAAACTCTGTGCTTTCTTTGACACTTTTCATTCTTCTTTATTCATCTCTTACACATGATTGGAAATTGGTTGTTAATGTGTAACGAGGCTAGCTAATATTAGGCAGATGTTGTCCATGAGGATAAAAGAATTTAGGGCATTGAGTCTGGCAGGTACATTGGTAGACTGTGCACTATGGGTGGTGTGGATCTAGGTGCTTCTTGAGCCTCTTTTCAAAATATTGGTGGCTGTTTGGCTTGCTTTCTTGAAGCATGGCAAGGTCCAACAGAAAGAAAGGAAGCATTATAGATCTTTCATAGCTTGAGGTTGAAATTTTGTATTGCTGGACAATGCTGACCTTGGGCATGCCGTGTATCTTTGACCCTATTTGGGGATCTCTGATTAGCACAGATGTAGGCAAATTTTGTGCCTTGGAGGGAGATGTAGAGTGTGGTTGATTAAACAACCACTTTTAATGAAGATCTCCATTTGGGTCGGCTCTATAGACCATGATTTGGATCCTCATTTGATTGAGAAAGATGGAGGATTCTTCAATGGGCATTTTCATGAAGTCTAAGCATGTCATGCATGCATGGAAGGTTAGTAGCCCTTGTAAGTGTGTAGATGCCAAAATTGTGATACGTGGATGGGAAGAGGGCTGGACTGAGCAAGACAACTCAATCAAAGACAAGCATGCAAAAAAGTATTGGCATGGGGCATGAATGTTAAATGCAAGAATGGGATTCGATGTCAGAGTGCCTTGATAAGTTGTAGTTGAGACCATTGGGTACGAGCGATGAAAGACATGGCATGTTCAAAAAGGAATTTAGACTATCTGAGAGTAGAGTTTTGGACTTTCTGAGAGGGTACTTGCAAACGGTTGTTGTCAAGAGGGAGATTTTTTTGCTCTCTCTCTCTCTCTCTCTCTCTAATTTGAACACTCTCTCTCTAAATCTCCCCACCACCATCTTCTCCCACCACCTCCTAGCCTTGCCCAGCCTAGCTCCTCCCCTCTCTAACCTAGCTCCTCCCTTTCTCTCTCTATCTACAATGCAAATACACCAAAAAAATCTTATATGGGATATCTACAATGCAAATACTTATATGGGATATCTACAATGCAAATACTTATATGGGATATTTACAATACACCAAAGAAAACTTATATGGGATATCTATAATGCAAATACACCTACGCCAAAAAAAAAACTTCATATAAGACATATATGGCTTCTACCCCCACTAAATGCCTGCTTAAGAGTCATGCCATATATTTATATGAGATATATATGGCCTCTACCCCCCCCACTGAATGCCTGTTTAAGAGTCATGCTATATATTGATGTGGGGGGGTCATATTCATGATGTATATAGAGCATATGTGCTCTCTCTACCAATAGAAGTGAGATGTATCTTGCACCCTTTGAAATCACATTGGTTTTCCTCAAACCAAACCTATTCATTAGGAACTCAATGGAGTCTTCTTGGGCCCTTTAATTTGGACGTTTAGTGAAATGCTTAAAATGCTAATCCATCTTTGACCAAGCCTAGAGGCCTAGTCCTAAAAGCATATATTTGATTTTTCACAAAAATAAAGAAAAATAAAAAAATGAGATATTCTTAGATCTGGCCACCTAGGTGACTTTAAAGCTTTGTAATGGACTGTCAGTCAGTTATCGTAGCCTTCTCTACCTTTTCGAACTCCAAACATTCCAAAAATTTCACTTTCTTCCCCCCTTTTTTGTGTGTGCACCAGATCTCTTTCTCTCTCTACATCCTCTCTCTAAAACACCCTGCACTCCTCCATGGAAAAAAGCATATTTCTCTACTCCAAAAGCCATAGCTAGCAGCTCTGTACTCCTAATAAATGAGCCTTCTCTCTCCAAACCCACAGTAGTAGTAGCCATGGCTTGCAAGGAAGAAGCTTACCATGAGCATTCTCTCTACAATACTTGGTCCTCTCTCCATAGCTGTAGCAGATCTGTACTCCTAAATGAGCCTTCTCTCTCCAAACCCACAGTAGTAGCCATGGCTTGCAAACAAGGAAGAAGCTTACCAGGAGCATTCTCTCTACAATACTTGGTCCTCTCTCCAAGCCCACAGTACTAGCCATGACTTGCACAGAAGAACCTTTTCATGATGTATTCTCTCTCTATATTGCTTAGCAGCCATAGCTTGCACTAAAGAAGCTTCCCATGATGCATTGTCTCATTTGCATTTCCTTCTCACCATTGCCAATCCTCTCTATGTTTCTTTGGCTCCCTTTGTGGCTTCTTTCTCTATCCATAATGCAGCTCTAGAGAAGCAACCCTCATCTCCATTCTTCCCATTATTTTTTGATACCATATCCTACTCCTTCCACTCCTATTCAACCCAAGCTTACAAGCCTACTTTCTTGTAGATGGCACTACAAGACATCACCAATAAGCCTTCTAAGATCCGCCTTCAGGTTGCTTTGGAGACAGAATACGCAACCCTACGCAGTAGGCATGTTGCACCCAATATTTCATACGATCAGCTTTGAATGCAAGGAGCAAAGGCCATTGATCTTTGGATTGATGAAAATCTTTATCCACCAAATCCAATATCTGTGCCCCTCCACCATTCAAAAGCATTACAAGTTTTTTTAAGTTTGTTGGTGATGGTTTCAATGGGCTTCTTAGCTATTGTAGGAGATTACACATGTTGTGGCTAGATGAGGCAGCTGGAAAGAGGCAAACACAATTTGCATTCACCAGCTTCAAGTGGCATCGACTAAGCAGATCAATAGTTTGATGCAGAGGATTAAAGAGCTCTCAGAGGAGCTTGAGGTGCAAAAGAATAATTTAGCGGATCGTGTGCGCATAATAAATCAATCTATCGATAATTATGTTCGTCTTCAATACTCCACTCGTAATCTTCGGCGTCGTGTTCACCATTTCTCACCTTCCCATTGGATATCATGCAAGGCAAAGAAAACGTAAAGCTGTTGGGTTACTTTCTAAGACAGCAGGCGCATGCAAGTGGCGTAAACAAACAACCAGGTAAAAAATTTTGTAGGAATTATAGCAACTTTGAGAAGCAATTAATGAATAAAGCATCTCTCATGGGTGACTCTTGCGATTGTAGGGCATGTGCAACAGCCATACTACGATGTAACAACGTTGAGGACAATGTTAATGTCTCCCTTCTTCAGCATGTCCTTCAGGAGGAGAATATCATGGAAATGATAACAAGTTCTGGTAATGATAAGCTGCGGGAGACCCTTCGTCAACATTTCTTGAAGGAAATCAAAGAAATTGTCACACCCAAAGAGATGCTTGATATATGTGACTCAGCAGGTATTAGCCAGAAAGGTTATAGAGCAATGTACAGGTCAATCACTTTAGGGTTGCGAGCAAAGGGAGTTACGCAATCCTTGCTTCCAACACTTTATAGCTTACAAATGGCAAAGAAGTGTGCTAATGGTGATATTGCATCCATGTTTAATGGGTACAAGTGGGTGGAGGATATTATGCCAATGCCAACAAACAAACCCTTTGAATACAATGCATATAACAATGTCTACATTGACATGGAAGTGCTACAAAAAGCAATGATTCAGTACTATGGCCTCACACTTGGCCTCACACTTGAAGAGACAGGTGGAAATGCCGTGTTTGTCTTAAAGCTGGATGAATGTCAAGTGGTTAAAGGTCAAAGACTGGAGCGTGTTAGTTTAACCTTGATGAGCCGAGCACTTAGAGGAAAGCCTTTAGAGACCCAAGAGTTGGATGCAACTCAAGATAGCAATAATAGGGGTCAAGGGCATAAGCAAGACTACTATGGCATTCAAGATAGCAATAATAGGGGTCAAGGGCATAAGCAAGACTACTATGGCATTCAATCAGAGAAGAACATCTGGTGGCAAGCAGCATGGGTCCTCCCAAAAGAGAACCATGATACCTTGAGGTGGTATTTTGAATGGTCTGGCATTCAACATGTCGTCTCTTGTCAAGTCAATGGTCAAAAGCTTGATGTTCCCGGGATAGGCTGCTTTAACGTTGAATGGCACTTGGGTGGCGATCTAAAAACCTTAAAGTGTATGTTGGGTTGTAAAACAGGTGCAAATACTATATTCTCATGTGTTTACTGTTGTCATTCCAAGACAGCAGTAGACTCAAGAGTAAAAGTGAAACAACCTAGCAAAGGCAAAAGTCAAAAACAGGTGGGTGCAAAAAAAGCAATCGTTTTCGATGCTGAACAGAGGAAAGGATCAAAGGTATGGCATAATGGCATATTAAGTTGTGACCAAAGCAAGCCACCTAATCTTGATGACCAGGAGGACAATGCTTGGAACCCAATCTTGGACATTCCACTATGTCAAGTGCATGTGTGCACATTACATATGCAAGACTCAGGATTTTGGATAAGCTATT
>NC_141050.1:15125900-15155900 GCF_041138505.1 Cibotium barometz
GGGCCTTATGAGCCTCACAAGACCAAAAAAAAAAAAAAAAAAAAGCCATGTGCGTTACGGCGCGGTAATTGCCAGTTTGACCGGGTCAAAATACCGATTTTCGCGCATTTTTTTTGATTTTTTTGGTCTTGTGAGGCTCATAAGGCCCTTTAGGTGCCCTAATAGCCCCAAAATCTTATATATTTATATAAGATACTATATATATATATATATCTTATAATAGCCCCAAAATCTTATAATATCTTATGTCTTTTATATATATATCCTATATATCTTTTATATATATATATATATCCTATATATCTTATATATATATATAGGTACACACACACACACACACACACACACATATATATATGTATATATATATTCATATATGTACATATATATACATATATGTGAGTGTGTATACATCTATAAACACAACATTTTTTTGTTCCGCTCTAACCCAATCTCGAATACTTTTTTTAATCACGATCACATTTAAAATGAATCCTAAATAATATTTTCTATTAACACATGAACAAAAGCTTGAAATTGCGAGGCTTGAAATGGTATATCACAAGTACGCCAGGAAAAATCACAACTTACAATGCGCAACAAAATTTTTTTATTAAACTTGGAAGAGAAGTTTGCCTTACATCTTTTTAATAAGCTCTTGGAAGAGCTCAAGAGAGAGAGTTCTAGAGGCTGGTTTCTAGCCTAAGCTTTGGAATATATCACTTGGCTCATTGATTCCTTGAGCCCGAGAAAGGGCACAATGGCTTAAAACTGAGCCGGGATGCTTGCCCGTAAAGCAATACAAGGCAGCTTCCCTAGCTACCAAAATACATTTATTTATGTTTGAGGCTAAGGGATTCTCCGACAAGACTGCACTAAGTGCTTTACATTTTAGGAGCTCGGCATAGGCGATCTCTGAATAGTCTAAATGAAAAACCCGCACTATGTTGGCTCTGAGGGCATGTATGTAGTGCCAAAGAGATGCATCTCGACCCTCTGACTTTGGCCGCGTTCCTCCTACGTGCATAGCAAACTTGTCCACTTCAAAAGCAGTCTATCAACATGTCAATATAGAAGTTAGGAAGCGTGAAATGATACAACTAAAAATAATTTGCTTTACAACTAAGAAGTTGTTGGAATTAGGGTTGCAGGAATGCACACACAACTTCAAGAAGATGAGGAAGCTTGAGCACAACACAGTAGTGTATTATGAGTGCCAAAAATGAAAGATAACAAGCCCTAGAAGATAATGGGCGTATATACAATGCACGGGGGAAAAAACCTCCTAGTGAGGGAAAAAGTGCCCCGGCGGTCCTAAGTGTGTTCACACACATCACTACTATAATATGGTAACAAATCCCCCCTGGAGTGATGCGGTGAACAAGAGCTAGCACTCATGTATAGGGAAGTGTCTAGCTATGTGGACGAATCCACAAAAGGGAGTAAGCCCAAAGCTTTGCGAAAAGCTTCGAACTTCTCACGAGGCAGAGCCTTTGTGAAAAGGTCTGCAAGGTTATCCTGTGTTGGCACATAAGCCAAACTGATCTCTCCTGCAGAGAGTCTCTCCCTGACATAATGGTAGTGCACCTCAATGTGCTTCGTACGAGCATGGAACACTGGGTTCCGCGCAACTGCCAATGCGCTCTGACTGTCAGTGAAGATGGTGGTGGCAGATGGCTGCCCAACACCCAAATCAGCCATAAGGCGTCTGAGCCACACACACTCAACCGTAGCTGTGAAAGCTGCCCTGTACTCAGCTTCACAACTAGAAGTGGCCACAGTAGGCTGCTTCTTGCTCAACCATGATATGCATGAGCTTCCAAGCATGAAGCAAAAACCACTCGTGGACACGCGTGTGTCATAACAACCAGCCCAGTCAGAATCTGAAAAAGCATGTAAATCTGGCGGCAATGATCCCCCCTTGGGATAAAACAACCCAAGATGCCGAGTACCACTCAAATAGCGAAAGATACGCTTCACTGCCTGCCAATGCTTAATGCCTGGGCTATGCATAAATCTGCTCACCTGTGAGACTGCAAACTGAATGTCTGGCCTCGTAATGCATACATAAATGAGGCAACCAACAGCTGTCTGATAGAGTGTGACATCAAAGTGATCTCCAGCATCATGAAGACTCAACTTCAAACCTGTCTCCATTGGAGTAGCAATAGGCTTGCAGTCTTCAAGGCCAAATCTCCGCAACAATGTTTCAATATACTTTGTTTGACACAAAGCAATACCTCCATCACACTGCTTAAATTGTATCCCCAAATAATGATGCAAATGCCCCAAATCTGACATCTCAAAAGAGGCATTCAAATCAGCCTTAAAATCAGCAATATGACTCTCATTTGGTCCTGTGAGCAGCATGTCATCGACATAGAGAGCAATGATTAGATGTACACCATCCACACGTTTAGCATACAAAGTGCTTTCTGTTGGACTATTCTGAAACCCATGTGCAGTCAAATATGCATGTATTTTTTCATACCAAGCTCGTGGAGCTTGCTTTAAACCATATAAAGCCTTTTTTAACCTGCACACTTTGTTTTCCTGCCCTCTTTGAACAAAACCATGAGGCTGCGATACATACACCTCCTCATGCAAATCTCCATTTAAGAACGCAGTCTTTATGTCCAGCTGATGTACATTCCAACCATTATGAGCTGCTAATGCACAGATGCTACGAACAGTGGTCATACGACATGTGGGAGCAAAAGTCTCATCAAAATCAATGCCCTTCTCTTGAGCATAACCTTTTGCAACAAGCCTAGCCTTATGGCGATCCACTGTGCCATCAGGCTTACGCTTCAATTTGTATACCCACTTAGTGCCAATGGCCTTCTTGCCAGGGGGCAAGTCACATAAAGACCATGTACCATTCTTCATAATAGCATCGTATTCTGCTTGCATAGCAGCCATCCAATTTTCTGAACTTTGTGCCTCATCAAATGAAACAGGCTCACTTTCATCGCACATACTAGAAACAGCCAATGCATAACAATCTGACGCATAAGAGGCACCATGAGAGCCAGAACGAGTGCGACTAGACAAAGGGGCATCCAACTTGCTGTCACGCAAAGTCTGCACCAGCCATCTAGGCATGTTTCTAGAGCCCTCAATCTCTTGTCTCTCATCCTCAAGTGCATCATGCACATCTGCATCAGATATAGGCTGATCTGTGCCATCATTTAAAACCTGCATAGGCTGAAAAACTGCCTCATGAGATATTGCACTTGACTGTGCACCACTGAAAAGAGGCAACAATGTATCATAGACATCACGTGAGCTGATATCTGTCTCCTTAGTACATGAAACCAAGGGCTGAACTGCATCTTCCACAAATACAACATCACGGCTAACCAAAATGCGCTTTGTCTGTGGATGATACAAACGATAGCCTTTGCTCTCAGCACTATATCCAACAAAAATACATTTGACAGCTTTGTCATCCAATTTTCTGCGATGTTGCACAGGCACTAATGCATATGCCAGGCAACCAAAAACACGTAAATGGCCAACAGATGGCTTGCGGCTATGCCAAGCCTCATATGGAGTGACAACCTGTAATGCTTTGGTGGGACACCTGTTTAGTACATAAGTGGCACACATGACAGCCTCAAGCCAAAAACCATGTGGTAGACTTTGACTCTTAACCATACATCTTGCCATTTCCATGAGAGACCTGTTTTTTCTCTCAGCCACACCATTTTGCTGTGGTGTATACGGCACTGTACATTGGTGTTTTATCCCACGCTCAGCCAGAAATGCATTAAATTCTGAAGACATATACTCCCCCCCTCGATCTGAACGGAGGGTGCCCATCTTACTTTCTGACACATTTTCAGCCATAACCAAAAACTGTTTGAAGCACAAAAACACTTCGGACTTTGCCTTCAAAGGATATACCCATGCATGCCTGGTAAAATCATCAATGAAAGTCACGAAGTAAAGGTAGTTTCCAAATGATGGAGTTTGCATGGGACCACAAACATCACTGTGAACAAGCTGCAATCTGCGTTCAGCTCTCACTGATCCATCTTTGGGAAAGGAAGCACGCTGCATTTTACCCAATATGCAGCCCTCACAAACATGCTTGACAGGTGCCTCAAGCTTAGGCAAAGAAGACACCATTTCAGATTTCTGCAGGCGCAGCAAACTTGCAAAATTCAGATGACCAAAACGTGCATGCCACAGTTTTGCATTTGAAATAGCCTGCGTATCCATAATAGCACATGCTGAATCCTCTACACATTTGCCATCCATATTGAGCTTATACAGCCCTCGACATAGTGAACCAGATGCTACAATGATGTCACCACAAGAGAGATCATGAACAGTACATCTGTCATCCACAAATTTTATAACCAAACCTGTTTTGGCAAATGCGGAGACTGACAGCAGATTCTTTTTGATCCCTGGCACATACAATGCATCAAAAAGTGTAAAGGTGTTGCCATTTGCAACATTCAGCACAATCTGTCCAACTCCTTTAACGGGATAAGAGGAGTTATTGGCACAAGTGACAGTATTCCCTGTGGGAGCAGACTCAAGGAAAGTGAATAAACTGCGCTGCGAGGTGATATGCTTAGTGGCACCACTGTCAAAGTACCATACATCTGAATCTACTGCAGACATACATGTGTCATGCAAAGATGGGTCATAACTGCACTGCGCATTGAATGCCCATTCTGTATCTAGCACAACATTAGCAGATTCATTGTTAGAAGGAGAGGCATCTGCAACAGCCATACCAGCCTCTTTCTTCTTAGCCTCTTTCGCAGCCAGCTTAGGACAAGCTTTGATGACATGATCATTTCCCTTACAGTACTTGCAAAATGTCTTCTGTTTGTCACCCTTCTTCTCATCTTTGTCTTCCTTCTTTGGTTGCGCAGCATTTGCAGATTTCTGCTTACTAGAAGAAAAGCCAGCTTTACCTTTCCCGCTTCTCTGATTAGCAACGAAAGCTTGATCTGCGACACGCATAATATTCCTGTTTTGCCTTGACTGGTCTTCTTGCAGCAAAACAGAAACTAACTCCTCAAATGATAAGGCATTGGGATTGCCTTTCATCATCAAGCGAAGAGTGGAAGCAAAACCCTGATAAGAATCTGGTAGACCATTCAAAACAGTCTGCACAAGTGAACTGTCTGACAGGATTTCATCTGCAGAAATGAGCTGCTCTTTGAAATCCTTGATCTTTGTCAAAAAGCTATCCATAGAATCACCTTCGTTCATATGCTCACTCTCCAACTGTTTTCGGAGATAAGCAACACGAGCCTCATTTCTTGCCTGATACAATGTGGCAAGTACATCCCAAGCATCCTTAGAAGTCCTGCAAGAGCGAATATGTGGGATAATGGTACGTTTGACAGACAGCGCAATCAAGGCATGAGCCTGCGCATCTCTACCATCCCAACGAATCTGCTCTGCTGAAAGTGGTGGTTCTCGAACAGCTGCTACAGCACTTGTGCCTGCACCATCATCAACAGTACCTGTTTCTGATGTGTTTGCAGCATTCCCAGCCACAATAGGACGTGCATCAATACCCTGCACAATGTTCCATAACCCTTTTGCTACCAATACATGTCGCATCATATATGCCCACAATGGATAGTTGGTGCCATCCAACTTATCCTCAGCAGCCAACATGCGGAATACATCATTGTTGTCAGCCATGGCCAATGACTGTATTACTAGATGTAAATGCTGTCTGTAAGAGGAAAACCTGTATAAAATCGACCTGTGCTATGTAGCACAGCCCAAAACAGACGAATGGGCACCTGTCCTGCAGATTTTAATCTTGACAGAAAATCTGCACAGTAGGACGATTTTGCCTGCGCAGTACTTGGAATGCAAAAACGGAGGGCGAAATGACCTCAGATCAAAATTCTGAAATGACCGAGCCCTATGGGCTCACCCACGGCATATACTAACCTGCAGACGCTCGTGAAACCTCGTTGCAATCGGAGGAGTTGAAGCGGCAGGTGCCGGTGATGCTGCCCGGGAGGAGGAAGCCTGCTCTGATACCAATTGTTGGAATTAGGGTTGCAGGAATGCACACACAACTTCAAGAAGATGAGGAAGCTTGAGCACAACACAGTAGTGTATTATGAGTGCCAAAAATGAAAGATAACAAGCCCTAGAAGATAATGGGCGTATATACAATGCACGGGGGAAAAAACCTCCTAGTGAGGGAAAAAGTGCCCCGGCGGTCCTAAGTGTGTTCACACACATCACTACTATAATATGGTAACAGAAGTTAGGACATACCTCAGTTGCATCGTCACTTGCAACTAGTTGCTCATTTGTCAAGTTTATGCTTCCTTGGTCTTGAGTATTGCCAGCAATCAAGGGCATGTGTGGTTCAAAGGCAGCTATGCTCTCATAGAATTGCACATCTTGCTTTATTTCAACGAGCGCTTTGGCCACTACATCTTCCAAGGAACTGCTACCAATATCGTATGCAAGAGCTTTTGTGAGGTTGTCATCTTCAAAAGAGATTTTCACTTTCCCTTTGTCTTGACCCCCAGCATTCACGGCAATAATAGACAGTGCCTCATCCTCGCGAAACCCGAGTGTCTTGGCAATGTCATCCAGAAACACAAATTCTTTCCCATCAATAATGATTGGATGCAAAGACATGACAACAAGGTCTGGGACCTCCTCAAGTACTTCATCGCCCTCTAGAACTAGGTCCGGAACCTCCTCGGGGACATTCTCTTATAGAGCCACCAATGCCATTGAGGCCTCCCATTGTTCCGTAACATTCTCTTCCTCAGCATGGGCCTCTTGGACCTGCTCCATTAGCTTTGCTTTGCCCTTTTCTTTTTCCTTGCCACTTTCTTTCGCCACACCCTCTTATAACAGAAGGACCAAAACCATGTCCCAGCTCATGAAAGAAGTGCCGATGTTGCCCATTTGTAGATCCAAGAGCAAGTCTTCCTCCTCATTCATGTAGTCCTTTTCTGTGAGGGATTTAAAAAACCTTGATAGGGTGGAATCTAAAATTATTGTCTTCCCTGAATATGTACTTGATGAGGTCAACCGAAACCCATAGGCCCTCATCACCCTCAAACATGATGGAGTACGTGCTGATGTGTTGATCCATATACTCAATGACATCTGTAAAAGCATCCGCGTGTAGATGCATTGTTGCATGTACATCAATTGCTCCCTCAAACATAGGGACGATCTCGTCAACCCTATGAAGTAGCTCAAGCTTTCCTAGCTGTGCAATAAGTGCGTCAAGTAGAGGTGCCATGACTATGAGTGAGTGTAAGAAATAGAGAGTGTGTGATACAGAAAGGTGTGCAAAATTGAGAGCAAGTGTTAGGAGAGAACGATAAAATTTGTCAATTGATGAAAATGAGTAAAGTATCGTTTATAAATGGGCGACCTTGTTATAAAATTTTTAAAAACTTTTAAAATTTTTAAGTACCAATTTTTTTTTAAAAAATGGTATGCGAAAGCAAGAACGTATCCTTCCATCACACAAGGTCATTTCTAATTTACTAGTGGCTCAAGCCACAGATGCTTGTGTGACCAACCTTACACTATCACAAAAAAATAAAACTTGCACAAGATAATTGAAAAACCTTAATAAGATAGTGAGGCAAAAAAAATGAAATTGTATTTACTTCAATCCAAGATTACATATCCAGTGGTTATTTGATAGCTACACAGCCAGGGGAAAGTAATTTCTCTACAAAGAAAAGATCGTTCCTGCCTTTTGCGCACTACTCTACCATTGATTATCAAAGCAAAATCACCACTCAGTGAGCGAAGAACTAAGTAGTCACGTAAGTTGACAAGGGACCAGTCATCATTCACAGCAACATCTTCTACATCCCCACCTTGCATGGATATATGTAGCACACCCTGTTCTGTAGAGGTTGTGTCGGAGCCTAATGCCTCCCATTCTTCATTTGTAAGCTTCCATTGCCTGTAAAGAAACGCAATGGACAACTGTTGCTTGGCAATATGGTAGCGCATCACAACCTTCTCAACTATTACTGCGCATCTGATGGTGTCTCCATTGTGTTGAACAACTTTTTTATCCCATGCAGGTGATAAGAAACAAGTCAGAGCTCTCTCCCCCTTTGCAATCCATAAAGTTGGGGTGCGATGTGTGTCACTTGTACGGAATAGGTACATAAAGAGGTGTAGAGGTATGAAGCAGGTTATGGTTGCTTTGTGAGATCCATATGTGCACTTCATAGCATTTTGCACCTTGCTTTCGATCTGCAAACAAGCTATGGCCACTGAAGCATTGTTTGGAATTGGCCATTCAATAGATGTGAGAGTTGGTGTAGGTTTTGGAACTAATTTTCCAGTACCATTTGCTGTCGTGGGAACCACATATGTATCCTCATGGAAGAAGATGTTTCGTACAAGAAGTTGTGTAGCTGGACACCCTCCAAAGATTAAACTACCAAACTCCACATGGTATGCTTCAAAGGTTCCTAAAATTGCCTCCATAGGCTCCCACTCACTATAGTTTGAGGGAAAAATATCTACGCAGAGGAACCCAAGAACAATCAAAGCAGTGCTCAGTATACCATTATTAGCACACAATTGATTTAAAAACAAGAATATAAAGTGGTGAAATGACTTACAATTTGCAGGAAATCATTGACGTTGGTCATGGTCTGCTAGTGTCAGCTCTGTTGCCTTGTAAACATGTTGGACCTTGGCTAGCTTTTTTCCATCACGATCTTGTTTGAGCTCCAATATCCGCCCTTTCCAATGGTGACTTTGTATATCAACGTATCGCTTTGACACCTTGTGGGTTCCTCTTGTACTAGGCTACATCGTAATCCAATTCCACTTCTCATACTATTTGATGTTCTAGTGCCCATCCTCATCTTGACCACTGCTACAAGAGAGAGATTGAATACTGATCGAAGGCCTTCGAGCTTTAGAAGAAGACATCAGATGTATATATTAGGGAGATTATAAACCTTGATGGCAAAGAAAAATAGAATGGTGAGGAAAAAACTTAGACTAGGGAGATGTACAAAAGAGAAGGAGTTGTAGAGCAAGTTCCAAGGGCTTGGCTGTGCTATTACTGCACTTTGAAAGAGGATATTAGAGGGGGTGAGAGGAGACAATGAGTAAGATTATGAGAGCCAAAGCATTTGCAACTCAAGCTTCCATAGCTTGGCTCTGCTGTTACACTCTGTAAAAGGAGGTTGGACAAGGTAGAAGGATGAAGTAAGGAAAAGAGAAGGAGTTGTAGAGCAAGTTCCAAGGGCTTGGCTATGCTATTACTGCACTTTGAAAGAGGATATTAGAGGGGGTGAGAGGAGACAATGAGTAAGATTATGAGAGCCAAAGCATTTGCAACTCAAGCTTCCATAGCTTGGCTCTGCTGTTACACTCTGTAAAAGGAGGTTGGACAAGGTAGAAGGATGAAGTAAGGAAATGTAAGTGAGGATCAAACTTCCATAGCTTCTGAGAGGAGGTTGCAGATCAAGCTTCCATATCTAAGCTATGCTATTACACTCTGTAAAAGCAGGTTGGACAAGGTACAAGGATGAAGTAAGGAAATGTAAGCGAGGATCAAACTTCCATAGCTTTTGAGAGGAGGTTGCAGATCAAGCTTCTATAGCTATAGATCTAGGTTTCTGAGTGAAGAGAGAGGTAGGTCAAGAGGTAGATAGCTAAAAGAAGTAGTCTAGAGAGTGAAAAATGCCCTACTATGAGAAAGGGGGAAGAGAGAGCATTTTGGAGGGAACATGGGAGAGAGGGATAGTGGAAAGTGAAGGGGAATGTGCATTGAATGCAAGATAATGATGGGAGCTCATTTTTGGGCCTCTATCACTTTAGAGACCTTACTTAAGTTTTACCACTACCTTCTAGGCTCTTACAAACCATTGGTTTCAGTCCACATGTAATCTCCCTATTTGTCTATTTCTTAATCACCTCCATTAGGCAATGGCAAATTAAAGGGCCCAAAAAGACTCCATTAAGTTCCTATTGTGTCTTGAGCAATGTCCCTGCATCATGTAATTTTCCCTTAGATGTCATATTGCTTCATGTAGGAATCACTCTCTTTGCATGTCGTGTTGCTTCATGTAGGCATCACTCTCTCTACATGCCTTGGAATTCTTGAAAACTTGCATGACACAGGCTCTCTTATGCTACATTTTAAAACAAAATAAAAACTCTTATGCTTGGGCAGGCATACATAACTTCATTGATTTTTGGTATACATGCATCCAATTGAAATATTCTCCCAACTCTAGTTTCCTTTACAACCATTGTGTTGCCATGCTTTTTACACTTAGGTGCTTATCTAAAATTATAGCAACATTATATATCTATTTTAATGTTTTTTAGATCCAAATATCATATTTGGGCTAAATCTACACACACAGGGTGTCCTATATGTGGTTTTTTAGATCCAAATATCATATTTGGGCTAAATCTACACACAGGGTGTCCTATATGTGTTCGACCTCCCCAAAAAATTTCACTAGGCACATATTAATTGAAATATTTGTACTATGGGGACAACTAGGAGAAAATTGACATTTTGCCAAAGGATTTGGCAAGCACTTGGGAATTTGTAGATTACAATTTGATTATACTATGCTTGAAGCAATATCTCTGGTGGTGGCTTAAGCGAAGATAGACAAGAATAACTACCTTATATGAAAGAAAAGAGTTAAGGGGTATTATAATTGGAGATGAGAAGGTACCTAAAGGAGATGATAGAAATGAAATAGTAAAAGCCTAGATGAAAAAGCAAGACAAGTCATGTACTATTTGAGCATCTTTGTATGAAATCCTATGATTGGGCACATCTAAGAATGTAATAACCAAAGGCAAAAACTTTTTGAGATGTCAACAAAAGACATAATTGTTGTTTAAAAAAAGAAACGCTCAACAATGTTGAGAAGAAGAACTTTAATATCGATGATTACATTATGTAGGTCAAAGGCTATGGGATAGATGGGCTCCATCGATATCAAAGTTATGATGGATGATAGCATCATCCTTGTTGCAACCATGCATGGTCTAGGTGAGGGAGTACAATACCTTTTCTCAGACATAGAGAAGTACTCCACCTTCCTCATCCTTCTTGCCATTAGTGAGGAGCTCAGATGAGGATAGGATTGTTAATTTCACAAATATGTAGGGGGAGAGGAAGTCCCAAAGGGGGCAAAGGCCAAATAAGGTGATAACACATTCGAATAGTAAAATGCTTAACCAAGCCATGGCTAGTCCAATCAGCAAAATAAGGGGTTGGTTATTAAGGCCATATATATCAAGGCAAGAAATATAGTCAAGAATTTAAAAGAGGAAGAGGATATGGTAGAGGCAAAGGTAGGTCCCATATGCAAAAACAAAGTCCTAGGGGTTACAATTACTTTAGAATTTCTAGGTATTGGGAAATGCAAGAAGAACTAGAATGACATTAGATTTGGGAAAATATTAGTCTAATCATGCATCAACATAATAAGGAGATGAAAGAAAGAAGGAACATATACTTTCCATTACACGTGATGGGCGGCATGTCCAATGTGTGGTATATTAACCTTAATGCCAATAATAAAGCATATAGTAGAATGATAGGTCATAATTAATGTGCAAGTCAAATCTCTTAAAAATGTGTTGCATGTACTTTCCATGAACCTACTCTTAGTGGATCGAATGGTGGAAAAAGTGTAAATGACTAAGTAGGGTTTTTTCTTATGCGTTATCCAAGGCGGAGGCATCTATAATGGCCCCTAGATGGCGCCTAGGGCCTTCCAAACACTGATCAAGATAGGATTATACATGAATTTCATACTCTTCTGTGAGGCTCTCACATTTGGTAGAGGGGGAACCACTACTCCTAAGCACACATCTAGCGATCTCTCAAGGCATGCCTCACCAAGCTCATCAATGGGGCGGGCTAACAACTCCACTTATTTTTTACGGCCATTAACCAAGGATAATTGATGGCAACTCCTAGTGAAAAATATGTCATCTCCTAGGAAAAGATATGCATTGCTTATGGCTCCCTAGAGGCAGTGTCTCTCAAGGTCCCTAAAAAAGAAAGAGAGAGAAAAAAGAAAGAACATAGAGAAGAAATAAGACAAGAGAGAAAGAAAAGAAGAGAAATAATTAAATCATAGAATTAAATTAGAAAGAAAATAAGTGAAAAGAGAAAGAAAAGAAGAGAAATAATAATATTACAGAATTAAAAAGAGATTTATTTAACTTATAATTTTTATTACAATTAATTAAAAGAAGTTAACTACCTTTTATGAAGAAATCAACTTAATTAGTAATAATCAATTATATTTATTATGATGCACAAAATTAGCTCAAATTAATTAACTAAACTCAAATAATCATAAATTATTCAAGAAACCAATAAAAACTATTTAAATAATCTAATGATGAATTTTTTTAATATTAAATAAGGACTTCAATTAACATGAGTGAATGATTGCTTTAATAAAAACTAAATAAAAACTTGATATGATTTAACTAAGGGACTTGATCGAGGTAAGTTAAGGAACTTGAACTTAGTTAAGATATTTGATTGATTTCAAGGGAACTAAATTGAAAAAGAAAAAGAAACACCTAAAAAGGTAATGTAAAAAGAAAAGGAAAGGAAATGTAGAAAAAAGACTAAGAAAGGGAAGAATAAAGAATAAAAGACAAGGGGAGAAAGAGATAAATTGAGAAAAAGACAAGGGGAGAAAGAGATTAAGATGATTTGATGGCTTGACATCCCCACCTCACATCTCGAACACTCTGAAAAAATCCTAATTTGGAGGGTATTGGCCTATAGTGTCCATTTACATGGACATTTGCCCCAAAATTAGATTGTTAGTCATCCTGTTCACACACTCAGTTCCTTGTGATCCTCGATCAATCATAGAAAATTGGACCAAATTAGCACATGCCACCCACAATTTCCCATAGGCACTAGCATATTAGTCAATCCCACACCTATAAAATCAAAGTGTTTTACATGGACGGGCGCCCCTCTCAACCCCTACAAGCAAGAAATTGTTTGGGCTTTCAATGCCCAAAGCATCCATTGGATGTCTAAATGGGTGTACACACAAACAAGACCACCCAAAGCGATTTGTGGCATGCCTAAGTGAGCAATCTAATCCTATTCACACTTGAAAAATCCTAAAAATACGTTTAAAGGCCATTAAGAGCGAATTCACATTAGAATTGGACTAGGTTTTCATATAATCCCCACCTTGGGGAAAAGTGGCTTAAGGGTCATGACTAAAAAGGTTGAAAGGTCTTTAGCAAGAAACTTATTGGGCATACAAAAACCCCCAAGTGCATGTTCATACATGGGACAGAGGGATAAGCCCCCCCCACACATCTAAGCAACTGTTAGTGCATATTCTCATGCACACATTGATCCAATCTAACTCAAGCCAAGCGTTTAGGAACCCTTTAAGAGGCTATTCTTTTGTAAAGTAGTGCTCTTTACTCAATTGGTTACTTAAAGAAAATGATATGTGGTAGCAATATGGCTTGTGTATTTCTCTCTAGCTTCATGTTTGATTTTGATAAACTATCAAATCTAAACCTTGAAGCGTGAACCACATAATGTGAAGCTATGGCACTAATTTAGTACCCTTCAAATGTCTTATTCATGGTGGCTAGCCTTGACCATGTGCTTGAATTCTACCTATGCACAATCATTAAGAGGATTGTCTTGGCTCTTCTTCCTAGCACAAACACGGGCTAGACCATTGTCTTGACCTTTTGGATTTTTGCAAGTTTCCAAAAGAACTAGGGGTGCACATCACCCATTGTTCCCACCTTTGGCTTCTCCTCATCCATTTATGGGGGCTTAACCATATATGCCTTGGAACAACGATGCAATGGGATTCTATCCATCACTATGGAGAAGCAAAAGTAAAAGCCATGTAGCTTGAACCTTTGGATTCTTACTCATTTTGCACATTAGAAGCAAAAGTAAAAGAGGTACAATTCAATGAAATCAACCTTTATTTTTGGGTTCTCACTAAGAGGAGAAATATCGTAACTCTAGAGTTGTATTGTGTATGAAACGAGAAGATGAGAGGCACCCTTATGTGGCTGATTTTCTATTTTTTCTAAAAATTCACAAAAAATACAAAAATAAAGAGCCATTGGTTGTGTTATAATAACTTGCATTGCATTTCTAATCTTTAGCGCACGACCATTTTGGATAAATCGGATAGGGAAATAACACTCCAAAGCATTATTCTATCGACGTGGTAGTTAAACACGTGAAAGTGCAGAAAATGGTTCACGACGTGAATCATTGCTTGCTACTTCATAGCGTGAAGCACCTTCCGTGCAGCGTCAGGATTTTCGGGATTACCTTGCTAAAAATAGGGCACCTTATCCTGACACCTCTGACACAACGAAACTAAAGAATCTTATCGTGTGAAATAGCAGTGAAGCATTTCACGACGTGAACCATTATTTGTTTCACGACGTGAACCATTGCCTGCTACTTCACGGGCTAAGCCTTCACAGTCTAACACTTCACGCCTTAACACTTTATGCGTTAGCACTTCATGAGTCAAGCTCTCACGAACTGCTAGTTCATGAATTAAGGGTTATCAGATTAGCTATAAAAGAGGTACTCTAATTACACTATTTGGGTCTATCTGACTCAAATTGAAGTAATTCAGAGCTTTAAAAAAATCAAAACGTGAAACATAAGTTGCCGCAATGTGAGAAATAGTCCACAACGTGAACCATTGCATGTTACTTCACGTTGTGAAGTGCTCTCTGCTACTTCACGATGTGAACCATTCTCTACGGTTTCACGAATTACTATTGCTAGTTCACAGCCAGAAGAGACCGTTCGGCAGAAGACCAGTTGAAAACATTGGAGTGGTAGCTTCACCGGTCGAAATACACTCTGATGAACTTGAGGTTCGGTAAACTCATTGGAGATGACCTTACTTCCGATGAGAGTGCATCAAACCACCCAGGTTCTTCCTACCAAAGAAATGTTGGTTCATGCCGTTCGGCAAGCACTCAATTGAGTGTTTTAGCTCGGAGGAATCTGACCACCATTGATACAAATAGTGAAGAATCCATGGATGAAGGGCTACGATTCTATGGCCTTAGGGAGGAAGAAAAACCATCTTCCCCTGCAAGAAGTAGTGGAATCTTTGATATGGCCCAGGGGATTTTTTGGCCTCCAACATGGCACGGAAGATGATGTGCAATCTACAGGCACAGGCCCGTCAACCAGTGCTAGACATGGTCTAAGACCAGAATTACCAACCCAACCTTATGGCTCCATGCATACTAACACATAGTGAGGATGAGTAGTATGACCCCAAGGGTTAGAAGGGATAAGGAAAGTGTGGCCAGGATAGGTCAAGTCTTCTTCCCCACATCGGAGGAAATAGAAACAGACTTGAAGAGGGTTGAGGCAGAGTGACAATTGAGGTTATTGAGCTTAGGAAAACAAGAGCTCGTTTCGATACTTGAAGAACAAGGGTAGAACAAAGGAAAATGGAGAATGTAACTCCGTTTCGATCACGTGGCAAAGAACCAAAAACATCTATAAATGCCACTGATAGCATGTGGATGTGTATAATAGAAGGAGAAATACCAACTCTAGAACCCATCAATGAGGAATCAAGGACAGACGAAGACCTTAATACGTGAGAAGAAGAGGATAATTTACCTAGGGAATTTGCAAAAGGTGAGGATCGCCTCTATACAAGAGAAGATCAATGATCTCACATTGCATGGAGCTCTAATCCAACAAAGGTGGGCTAAAGCCACTAATAATGAGCTAGACGATGAGGAGTTGGCCGTCGGACCTAGCCATAGACCCGAATTAAATAGAAGAACCAATGCAGGAAGAGGGAGAGGTCTAGGCAGGGGGGAGTATCTCCTCGAAGACCGATTGTGGATCGAAACACAGATCTGAACGTCGTCACAAGGACGGGTCTGCTAAATATGGTTGCAAAAATTGGATGAGGTATGGTTAGGGAACTAGGCACCCAAACCATCCTAAATGAAGCCACATATCATTTCCAAGCTTGTGTAAAAGTTCTCGGGCGATGGGGACCCAATCCAGCATATAGAGGTCTTTGAGTCAACCTGTGGACTAGTGAGTGATGTAACCATGATCCATGATTTTTTGTTGACCCTAGAAGAAAAGGCTCACCAATGGTATCGAACCCTAAAGCTAAAGGATAGAGTCAACTTCACTAGGATTAAGAATGTGTTCATACCAAGCTTTGCTCGAAGTGGTGACAGATGGAGCCCTGTGGCTCAGCTTCACAATATCAAGCAGAAAGAAAACGAGTCCATATGCGAGATTATGTATCTTGACTCAAGAACTTGAATTCAAGATGCAAGTTAAGGGAGAGGCTAACTAATGATCAGTTATTGCCTTGCATTTGAAGAGGAGTTCGAGATCACAAAATGCATGATTATCTAGTGTTAGCCCAATCGACTACTTTAGATATGTGTTGTAAGTTGGCAATAGAACATGAGGACAATATGTTTGAGTTGCGACAACCCAAAGATGCCAAGGCAGCTTTAGTAGCGGCAACATCACGAGTTTTAAGTCACCAGGACACAGGAACCCAGAGTAAGCAAGTTGGAAATATGACAGTGGAAGAGCTCAGTAATGCCATACTAGAGAAATTAAGGTCAGGGATGGGAGAGAAGCATCAAGGAATGCTCATCTCTACCCTTGCAGAGAGCTGATTTGGTGCTCTATTTTTGCAGAAAAAGCACACAAGCACCAAACGCCCTCACTTAAGACTAAGGCAGTTACTTTATTCTGCTCATTGTGAGAGATTGGGGAACCATGACACTGCCATGTGCCGATATCAAGGGTCTCGCCCTTAGCACAATTGCCAGCACCAATGCTGCCAGCCTTACCAGCACCACCAATGCAAACCACTGCGGCGGCTGCAAGGTAGCCAATCTCATCCTACTTACCGAAAGGGATATTGTGAATATAAGACATGCCGCCTTTGGCCCCCACCTGTTCTACCACCATAACCACCACATGATAAAATCAACCAGGTGTTGATTAAGGAGCTCTTGGACAAGGGTGATGTCATGCATGAGGTAGAAATCAATAATGATTACTATGAGGAGCCCACAGAGATCGTGTCAAAATTTTATGTCTTACATAACAATACACCATTGCGAGTATTTCAAACCACGATACAATGGACAGGTAAAGACATAAACGCAACTATGAGAAGGGGGCCAATACAGTGTTTTGGTTGTCAGGGACCTCATTGAATAGCGGAGTGCCCTCATAAGAATGTGGCTAATTTGCGAGCCAAGCCCAACCCTTGGTAGCACCGACCAACGTCATGCCAACACTCTCTTGTGTTCAGTGTGGAGTTGATCATTTAATTAAAGATTGTCCATATCGTGTGCCAGTGATTTGGCTTCCACTTCTTCCAACCATGCCACTACCAGGATTATAAGTGTGCAACCTGGGAATATCACGCCATTGAATGTCCTCACAACACGAGTGCAAGAAAAACAAGTAGCCAAAGGGAAAAATCGAGTAGATGTCACAATCTCTAAAATTGGGAGAAGGAGAAGAGTGAAGAAAGTGGGAAAAGGTGATACCATAGTCACAATTCACCGAAGAAGATACCATTGACACCGGATCCATCCCATCGATGGAAGGAGACGACCAAGTGGCGAAACAGGATGAGCACACCCAAGAAACCACAAAGGAGAGACCAACAACTCCTAAAGGGATTGGGGAATACCCAAACGTTGACGAAGAAATAAGGAAGCTTGAGGAAGCTAAGACCCTAGTTGAGGAGTGCCAATGAAATCACGACACCAAATTAAGGGCTAACAGGACCAAGGATACAGTGTATCCAAGAAACAAGTTGATAAAGGAAAGGAAATTGGATGTGACTACTCCAATTCTAGAAGGATCCGAGGAAGGGACTCACCATGACCTCATGGCGAGAATGTTTGAGGAAGCAGAGCAAGATTTGCCCATCCCTTCAATCTCTAGGGTTAAATATGCGACAAACACATGGAAGGAACCCTCACTTACCAGGGAACCCATTATGGGTAGATATTAAGGACTAGGTAGAGGGAAGATTAAACCCAATGTCCATTGCAAAGGAGACTCAGCCACCTCTAGCAGGAAAAAACCTAGTACTTGAGGAGGAAGGAACTACTAGATTCGTCAAAATACATGTCAATCGTCTGGGCTGGTATTATGAGAGTGATGATACAAATACTATGATTCAAATTCACCATAACGGATACCAAGCACTGGCTATTCTGGACGAAGGAGCAAGGGTGAGCATCGTTACAAAACGATGTTGGAAAAACTAGGGTAAACCAAAATTAGAAAGAGCAAATCTAATTGTCAAAATGGCAGACGGAACATCTTCAAGACCTATGGGGTTATTGAAAAACGTCAGACCTAAAGTCTTTTCGTTCGGCTACCATCATACATTTGTTGTAATGGACTTTCTGCGCCAACCGGATTCGTATGACATTATCGTTTTGGACAGACCTTTCATGAGGGAAGCCAAATTGGTGCATGATTGGGTGTTAGATCAAGTGTATGTTCGAAAGGACTCACAGATTCTAAAGATTGATCTACAAACGTAGAAGGCACAGCCAATATGAAAGGAAAATTGTTTGGGAATTATTCGGTCATCACCGAACAAACCACGTCCCTACAAGTTTGCCAACCAATGAAGGAGAATGCACGGGATGAGAAAGAGGCCACAATGAACATGTGCTTGTTACTATAGATTTGTTGCCTTCTAGAGGAACCAGTATGTTGAATGAGGAAACATTTCTACCACCTCAGTACGTATGGTAGATGTGCAACCAAGAGAAGAAGAAACGAAGGATGAAGCCTCTAGCACAGATGATTCTGGATCACAAGGCCACAACAGCACCCAACACCTCAGGAGATGGCATAAACAAAAGAGGTATATTGCTCAACAAAATGGCCTATTACGAAGTAAACCTACGAACGCCCAGTGGTGGCTGAGGTATCTCAAGGTCGCTAAGGTGCACAAGGATTTTTCTACGAACTAGGGCGAAGAGTTGAGTAAGATAACCCTGGAAGGAAAACAAGAGGAGAAGGTGATAACTCAAGAGCCGGAAGCGCCTAAACTCACGAAGGCAAGACGTAGAAAACAAAACAAGGCTCTGGATGAAGCCAAGCACGAGGCTAAGAAGGCAATGGCTCAGACAAAAGATGAGGAGGACGACAAGCCAGACCGACTCTCAATGCCTACCATTTTAAAACATACAACATTGATGAATGAAAAGTGGTCCAACACTGACGGGGTAAAAGGGTAAAGGAAGATGGCTAATCCACGTTTTATGATGGTCCAGCTGAAGTTAAGGAGGTTGATCTAAGAAGGCAATGGCTTAGACAAAAGATGAGAAGGATGACAAGCCAGACTTGCCTGACCATTTTCAAACATACAACATTGACGAATGAAAAGTGGTCCAATTGACTGGGTAAAAGGGTAAAGGAAGATGGCCAACCCACGTCTTATGACAGTCTAGCTGAAGTTAAGGAGGTTGATCTTGCTAAGCCAAGGGAGGATCCCAAACCTATCTATATTGTGCTAAGGATTTAACTACAGCTGAAGAACAAGAACTCGATGCTCTCTTCATAGAATTTAAAGATTGCTTTGTTTGGAAATACACTGAAATGAAGGGTGTACCACTCGAGGTGGTCCAACACACGATTCAGATCATGGACAGATCAAGACCATCCACGCAAAAGCCATACCAGATGAATCCGAAATATGAAGCGATTGTAAAGGAGAAAATTGATAAATTCATGCTGCCAGATTTTATCTATGAAATTGAGCACACAGATTGGCTCTCACCAATCATGATCGTGCCAAAAAAGAATGAAAAATTGAGCCTGTGTTGATCTCAAAAAGGTCAATGCAGCCACCAAGAAAGGCCACCACCTAGTGCCGTATACTGAACATGTATTGGAACGGGCAGCAGGTGAAGAAGCATACAGCTTGTTAGATGGGTTTTTAGGTTATAAATCAAGTGTCCATAGCACCAGAAGACCAGCACAAAACAACCTTCAATACGATGTGGGGACATATGCTTATAAGGTTATGTCTTTTGGCCTCACAAATGCCCTAGCAATGTTCTAATGATTGATGTGCATAGCCTTCAAGGACTACTTGCAAAAGTGGCTAGAGGTATTCATTGATGATCTATGTGCACACTCACGTGAGACTGAACATTTGGCTTGCTTGTTGAGGAAGATGTTTGAGCGATGTTAATTATATCATATATCCTTAAACCCTTTAAAATGTCAATTCTGGGTTAAGCACAATGTAATCTTAGGGTACATTGTGTCTAAAAATGATATTTCCACGAATGAGAGCAAGGTAAAATTGATCTTGGAATTACCCCCACCAACCAACTACAAAGGTGTACAGAGGTTTATGGACCATGTTAGGTATTATCATTGTTTTATCTTATTCTATACTACACCCCTGCTAGCTCATGGTAGCACGATTGGTGACAAAAGTATCAAAATTGAAAGAAAAAACCAATGTAGCTTTCCTCTAGACTATTCCAAGTACTCACCCACACATTCAACACATGATTTTCTACAATTTCTTCTCTACCGTTCAAACCTTATCTACACAGTTTCTTCACCTTGCACCTTCCAAATACAAAGGCAATGCTGAATCTTGCATAGTGGGAGCTGAAGCTCTAAGAGGGTGGAAGAAACAAAGGTGTTTCCCTCGTCAGCGATGCCGAAAATGTTATGAGCTACCGTACCTCCTCCCAAGAAGGAACTCCACACAACCACAAATGAGAGAAGCAATAGACACAATAATCGTTGGGTACTTACCAATGCTTCGAGCTCACATCCTTTGAGGCCCCCTAAGCTCACTTTGGAAGCTCCACTCTTCCGAACACTCTCCATGTTGTCTCACTGTGAAGTCGCTCGCACCACAAATGCAAGGCAATCAACCTCTCACTCTCTCACGCACATGCATGTATGAAAGAGGCGCATGTACTAGAGCACTCTCTCTCTCTCTCTCTCTCCAAAGCACAAGAGTTCTTATAGCACAAAGGGAGATTGTATCATTTCATTATGAGAATTGCCTTTTATACAACTAGCCCTTATTCACACTTGGGTCCCAAAAACTTACTAACTAAGGCCTCATGTGGCCAATATCTCAATACAACTTTTATGGTGCCTTTTCATGACACTTATTAATGTCCTCAATTGAAGGAGCATCTTTGTACAAAATGGGATTAACATTATGAATGCCACTTGAACTCAAGCTATGGTGAAGTAAGCTTTATTTATATAAAAAAATGCAAATGTTTCCTTAATGGGGTTTAAAGAATGGTGTGGGCCTTAAATGCTTTGCTAACATCCATGGGATACAACACATAAGAATAACACTTATGGATGTATGTGCAATGAATTTTGGGTGTTTTCTTTCAAGAGTGTGGCTATAGAGATAAGGGTTTACAATGCATAAGGACTGCAATGTAATGTCATATGGTCAAACATCCTAGCATGAGCACTTAATGCAAAGGGGAGTTTTTTTTGGCTTTGGGTGTAAATTTGAAAGTACACTATTCACACACACTAATACCATCGCTTCTTGCACATGGGGGAGATTTGAACCCATCTCCTAGGGACTTTCAAACTCCTTCCTTACCACTGCTTTAACACGTGATTGGCACAAAAGGGGAGTATTAAAGATAATTTTTTAGTATGAAACTTGATGGAAGTGTTGGAGAGTTACATATTAGTCATGTCTACTTTCCAAGTCACTTCCACAAAGGCAAACCAAAGGTCTTATCTGGTTATCCTAGGGAGGCCTTGGATGAGGAGGGTAGGGGCTATACAAGATTGGAGTATCATCATGGTTGGACATGGAAGCAAGGTAGAGTATAATCTTAAGTGCTAGAAAAGTAAGTTCTTGAAGGTAGAGAGTAGCGAGGAGGAGGACTTATCAGAAGCAACATTGAGAGTGGGGACTCAGATGAAGAGTCTCTAATGGAGGCTTTGAATTTCAAACTACAACTCAGTCATCAATCATCAGTGAAAAGATAAAGTGAAGGGATTCAAAATACAGTCAGTGAGCAAGAAGAGAAAGAAAGTGAGAGACACCAAGTGTAGACCTAATGCCAAAAAAAATTTGTAATTAAAAAAGATTAGAATTATATTACCAAAAATAAAAAAGATACATAAAGCTTTTTTTAACCTAAGAAGCTTAACTTCAATACTTGGATACTCAAAAACTAGATTTAGGATTTTGTTCATAAGAATCATAGTCATGAATTTCAAGGTTTACAATGGTCAAACAGCTGAGTTTGCACAAATAAGCATGTATTTAGGGTAATACAATGGGAAGCCCACCTAATATGGTGTTTGAAGCATGAGCCAACCTCAATCAAGGCAATGACAACATGGTGAGGAGTTCTTGAGCATATAGGGCTACATTTAGCTATTCATAAATAACACTTCCAACTCAATCTATGGTGAAGTAAAAGCTTTACTTATATATACCAATGAATTTTTTTTCTTAATGGGATGTGCAATAGTCCTTTCCTTTGAAGCCTTAAATGCTTTGCTTACATCCATGGGATACAACACATAAGAATAACATGTATGCATGCATGCTAATGCTTCAATGAAATTCGGGTGTTTTTTGTGTGTGTCTAGACAAAATAATAAATAGAAATACGGAGAAAATTAATATATAAAATGAAAAGTACGATGGAAAAATTTAGACAATGAACAAAATGGTAATTAGAACTATGTTAAAAAAAATACTTCTATGGGCAAAATTGTAAATAATAATATGGACTAAACGATAAGTAGTACTATATAGAAAAACAGGACACATTGTACCCACATCCTCCCACTTATGTGGAAGATAGACCATCTGAATCTCAGAAGCTAGCACATAAACCAATTGGACATTAAAATTGCTTTTCTAAATGATGGAGATTTGCATGAGGAGGTCTATGTATCTTAGCCTCGTGGGTTTGTTTAGAAAGGTCAAGAATCAAAAGTATGTAGATTGAAAAAGCTTTGTATGGTCTTAAGCAAGCTCCCATAGCATGATATGAGAAGATACATGCATACTTGGTTACACAAGGTTTTTGTAATAGTCCTATTTATAGTGAGAAAAGGTGGAATGGTTGCTCTTAATGGCGGACAAACAACCATCCATCCATCTATATTTTACAAACTATTATGTGAAATCCCTTCCTATACTTGTTCTCTCTCTCTCTCTGTCTCTCTCTCATGCACATGTGTGCGCATGCACGCATGCATGTTCAATCACAAACACATGTAAGTAAATCTATATAGTCAAAATTTACATAAACCCCTTTTATTTGATTACTAGCTATGACCAGTTAGACCACTTAGTTGATGCTAAATTTCTAAATCATAGAAGATGCACCTTGGAGATCTTAGGCACCATTGATTGAAGAAGGTAAAGGCATTCATTCATCTTTTTCCATATCCTTTGCTCTGTATGAAGATTCTTAGCAAGTAGGCCTTTCTTACCCTTTCGTGCTTTAACAAATACAATACTTACCCTGCACTTGGGTTGGCTCATCAAGCCCTAAACCATCATCCCCATCATGTATCATGACATTTTTTTCCCGATTGGCCTTAGACCCAAGATCCTTCCGTAGTTACCATTTTCAACCACATGTAGGCACTAGCCTATAGGTGCTTTTTTATCCACTCATAGGTGATGCTGCCGAGGAGGTACCATGTGGGGTTTTTGAACCTAGGACCTCCTGTTATATGAGTATTTACAGACGGGGGAGGCTCCAAAGCTCTCTTTCAAAGTTCTCTTTCAAAGTTCAGAAGTGGATCACCAATAAGGCCTCAAGGTTCACCTTAATTAGTGGGAAATCTTTATTGAGATTGTATTCGTAAGAAGGATCTTGATTTGAAGGAATCCACTGTACATTACATGATTGTCATGAAGACCCAGGTATGTGGTGGTCACTTTGCTCATGGTGCTACTATTCCAAAGATCCTCATCACTTGATGTTATTGATCTACTATGTACAAGGATATACAAGCTTGGTGTCATTCATGTGAGAGGTGCCAAATGTCGACAATAGTTCACCCTAACGTGGTTTATTCACCATTTGAGAAGTGGGGTCCTCTTCCTTGCTCAAATTTTGGCAAGTATTACATTTTGATTACCACACGAACTACATGAAATGTGGTGGGCAGAGGAGGGCCAAGGCTACTTACTCCCGATTCAAAAGCTGAGATGGTGGTTAATTTTTTTGCTTGAGCATATTTGTTCTCGTTTGGCACTCCTCAAGAGATCGTCAAGTCTTGGTGTATAGGAGGCCTTATTTTGTAAGGTTATTTGTCCATGTATGGACCCAAAGGTTGTAGGCATTGTTTGTAAGGTTAATTGTCCATGTATGAACCCAAAGGTTATAGGCGATGCTTTAGAGAAGAGTCAAATTTTGTTCTATTGAGACACAACCTAGCAGTAAGGTGTTGAAGTCCCATGCATGAGGTATTGGGTTCAAAACTTGATGGTTGTTGACGGCAGCATCAAAAAGCACACACGCACACGAGCACAAAGTTCTAAAAAAAGAAAAGGAGAGAGAGATTTTGTTCCATTGGATAAGGGTATTTATAATTCTTATAAACAGCTCTCTTCTTGGATTGCGTTTAACACAACAAGTTGAAGAAATCGATCTCTCGGAGCGTTGGCTTTTCTGAGCACAATTCTTATATAATATGCAGGTTTGTTGCTGTTTGCGGAACCCAACATAGAGAGAGCAACAAAGGCAAGAGGCATAAGGGAAGGCGTGGGCTATTGACTGCTGTGAATTGTATGTGGACGAGGTTGTTGCCCTCTCTATGTGGTAGACATGATATAGAGACTAAGAGGCACACCATCCTTCATGCCTTGTATACTATGAAATTAGAGGCCACTGTCATTACCTATTCAAAGGGTATTTTCCCTCTTTATCAAGTCATAGAGCAAAGCTGTGTGACTCTTTTTGCATGAGATACAAAGACAAAAGACCAACTCATGAGGAGACAAAGGAGGTTAGAATAGAAGAGTGAATTCCAGATATCTTCTTACATCTTTCTTTGAAAACATTGAGCCCAAGAGCGAGGGACAACAAGGAGACACTAGAAAGATTATGGCTACAAGGAGTTTCATCTTAGCATCCAAACACTTATTAACATCTACTAGACACCCTTCCACAATGACATGCATAACACATCAAAGAACCAAAGCTCAGATGAAGAGACACTCTCCATGTGATGCCACATTTGGACACACTCCTTGGAAACCACTTTTTGATCTTATGGCAATCACATGTTTGTTATTGGAGGAGTTCTAGAGGCGACTACACTCCTATCAAGGCTATGTGCATTCATTCATTTGTCATTATACTAGTGTCTTCTTAGCATACCTCCTCCTAGTCTATTTTTTATTTTCACTATGCTTTTTTTTTGTTTAGCGTGTAGGGATACTCTATGCATCTCTTATCAGAATGTCAAAAAATCAACTTGGATAGCAATGCCAAAGTGTATCGTGTCATCCATTCACTTTGATACCAATACAAAATCTTGGACTAAAGAGGACCAAAGTAAAAAACTAAATTCACAATTAGTTAAGGTAATAATGATGCGCTAATTGCAATTGAAGAGACTCAATAATAAGCCTAAACAAAAGGTCCATATACGACCTCAAATAGCTCCAAGAGAGCATTAATTTGCACAACTCTAAGCACTTTTTAAGAAGCTTCATTTTGTGTGACAAGGGCAACTTCCAACAACACAATTAAGGATGGCCATCAAACCTGTTCAAAACAAGAGCTCTTCATCAACATATGTGTCATGCAATTGTACCTCTTATACTCTCCAAGAACATCAATATGCTTCTGCAACAAAAACCACATCAACCTTTAGCTCTTTACACATCCCTTCTACATGTGTAAGTAAAACCTAGAGACATCTAAACTAATTAAGTCCATCTAATTACATGTGTAAGCAAAGCCTAGAAACATCTAAACTAATTAAGTCCATGTAATTTGTGAGATCAAATGTAGCAATATACATGTTGTCGACGACAAAAGGGGAAATACCATGGGACCTCTTGTACTTGCGCTAAGTGGCCATTAGGCATATACCACAAAAATTATGTTTCAATTCTAGTGCCATCTTCATTTTGTCATAGAAGCGCTAAGTGGCCATTAGGCATATACCAAAAAAATTATGTTTCAATTCTAGTGCCATCTTCATTTTGTCATTGAGAGCTGTTACGTGGCTCGTAGGAACTATGGGGAGCTCTGCCGACCTCCGAGACCATCCACTTGAGTGTGGCTGGCGAGCGAGCCGAGGTTCAGGGGGAGAGGGCACCCAGGTGTAGTCTCGCAGACGGTTGGACATGTGTGGGCAAGCATATGTCGGACGGTGAGGATCCCTATCCTCATTCCTTCTATGGTTGGGTGGTGAACAAGAGCTCCTTCTCCTCTGTGCTTTACGTGTCATTGCTACACGCTAGTGCAACATTGGTATCAGAGCCTGAGTGCAAGCCCATGCTAAGGTTAGTGAACTATTAAAAAATAGGATATCTTATCCAGATAGCGAGGAGAATAAATTGCCATAGCCATAGCCTTCTTTCACTCTTCTTCTGTTTACTCTTGCTCTTCTTCCAACCATTGCTTATAGGAGCAAGAAACGAAAAACACCATCTTAGAAGTTGCGATTGCCAGAGACCAGGAGCGACTATAAGTACACTGGATCATTGGCTAATGGTCATGATATGACTGTTTGGGATACAATGGTCTTGGGAGTACCTTTAGCTATGCAGAGTTATGAGGCTAGTTTGCATTTTCAAGTCATGCACTTGACTAGAGCCAATATCTATCTGGCTAGGGAGTGGTTATATAACCTCGGTCCTACCCTGAATCGTAGCCACCAGGACAATAGCCTAGAGTTTGTGCATGAGGAAAGAGCAGTGAAGCTATAGGGTGAGTAGGATGTTCTAGCTGCACCCATGATTTCGTTCCTAGAGTTGTACCGTGTCATCGATGTATGATGACATACAACAAGTATACATTTGTACGCTCTTGCATCAATTTTTTTTCGTGGATAAAATAAATATGGTTGATAAAGTTTTCGTAGAGTTGTGATAACTTAAATGGCCTTGGTTGAGACCACTATTTTCCAACACCTATTTTGTCTTCTTGTGAACAAAACGTAAATACCAAGGCTAAAACCGAGACAATAAAACAAAAGTACGCAGTTGCTTTGAGTGATTTATTATGATAGTTTAGGGATTTCTTTCGCGAGACGATGATCTCTCCGATGGTGTTCCATCGTCTAGGGAGCTTGACCATGGCATTTATGTCTTACTAGGGTCAAAACCTATAAGCAAATCTGCTTACAAGTTAAGCCACTCCAAGGTAAAGGAAGTGGAACGGCAATTAGTTGAGTGTCATGCCGTTCAGTTTGACGAATGCTCCACGGACATTTACGATACTGAAGAACAAGGTTTTAAGTCCATATTTGAAATAGAAGTTTTTCTTGATGACATACGTATATATAGTAAGTCAAAAGAAGAACACTTACATCATTTACGACGCTTAAGTGTTCAAATTCCTTAAGAAAAATAAGCTAAAGGAATCCAAATGTAATTTTTTTACTAAGGAGATCCACTATTTAGGCCATATTGTCTCCGCTGATGATATGCGGATGGATCCTGACGACAAGGTGGATGCGATTGTCAATAGATGGCTTGAACTTAGAAATCTGGAGGAATTGCAGATATTTTGAGATATCTCCGGGTTATACCGACAATATGTAAAGGACTACGCGAAGATCACAGCCCCCTTAACTGATGAGTTACGGACAAAGGATAAAACTATTTGTTGGGGGGATCCTCAACGAAGAAGTTTTGAGAAGCTGAAGGTGGCCATTGTGACGGCAACAATATTGAGCATTGTGGACCCCAATGAGCCATTTGTTTTGGAGATAGATGCTAGTGGGCAGACCATTGGGGCGATTTTATTGCAAAGGGGCTTACAAGTGAGTTACTTTGCGATTATTCATGCTCTAAAAAAGTGGTGACATTATTTATATGGTGCTACATTTGAGGTCCGAACGGATTATGAAAGTCTCAAATGACTTTTAAATCAGGGTGAATTAAAGAGTAGAAACGCTCGATGGGCGGAGATTCTATATGAGTTTGATCTTACACTCTGGTACAAGAGAGATAAATTTAACGTAGTAGAGGGCGGAAGTGTTGGGTGCTACAGCCGATGAACTCTTGGAGTCACTACGTAGTTTATGTGAGCATGATTCATCTTTTTTAGAGGTATGGTGCACTGTACGCAGCCGCACTAATATGCAGTAGCAACAACCACCTCCCTTGTTATAGAAAGGAGTACCAGTCATGAGAGGATTCTATGGAAAGAGGAGAGAGTGCTAGTCCGGAGCGACTAGACAAGTCTCTTGGGTTATGTACCGAGACGGAGAGCTCGAGGATAGACCTTTCACAACCATTTGACACTAGTTCACTTCGGGTTGATAAATTTCATCTCGAGGGAAAAAGTATAGACACTATTCCATAGATAATGAGTACCTACTCTACAAGGGTAGAGTTTGTGTATGAGCGATTAGTGATTTTCGGGCCCAAATTCTTATAGAAATTCACGATAGTTTGAGTCCTAGTCATCCCGGGATACAGAAGACCTATGCACTAGTCAAAACACATTTTCATCGGCCTAGTTTATTCAATGACGTCCAGGACTTCCTGCTATAATGCAAGAAGTGTCTAGTCAATAAACATGAGTGCCTGAAGGTTGGAGGTTTGTTACATCCATTGGATATTCCCAAAGGAAAATGGGAAAGTATTTCCATGGATTTCATTACTGGTTTACCTAGAACGAATCAAGGAAATGATTTGGTTTGGATAGTGGTTGACCAATTGACCAATTGACCAAGATGGTCAAGTTTATACCTACTAAAAAGACGATGAAAACACGAGTTAGCTAGGTTATTCATCGAACATCTCTACAAACTATATGGCCTGCCCGCAAATATTGTTTCTAATAGAGATAGGAAGTTCGATAGTCACTTTGGTGGAGAAGTCTTTAAAAAGTTGAACACTAGTTTGAGTATGAGTACGGCTGATCATCCGGAATTTGATGGTCAGACAGAAAGAGTCAACCAAGTGTTAGAAGACATGCTTCGTGCGTATGTCAACAAAAACCAATCCAATTGGGAGGAGTACCTATCACATTTGGTGTTTGCTTATAATAGTTCAAAACATTCCGTGAATGAATTTAGTCCATTCATGTTGATGTATGGCTTCCAATTGGGATCTCCTATAGCCATAGGGCTAGAGAAGGAGAAGTTGTAGTCTATCAAGGAGTTTCTTGAAGACATGCAAGATATGCCGCAGGTAGCAAAAGATAGCATACATAGCACACAAGATCGTGCGAAGACGTATGCAGACAAGGGTTGCAAAGAAGTAGCCGTTACAGAAGGTGACTGTATATTTGAAAGTCCTTGCGAAGTCAGAGACTTTAAAGACGTAAAAGTGTAAAAAACTTTTGCCTAGATACTGTGGTCCCTTTAAAATTCTTAAGAAGGTTGGTGGATTGGTGTACAAACTCGAGTTCATCCTATTTTTATGTCATTAGACTGCAAAAAACTGTTGATCATAAGGAGAACGTAGTTTCTCCAAGCGTTTTGGTGGAGTGGATAGGACCACCATCTATTTCACATAAACCCGAGAGGATTCTTCGATTTAGAGATCAGAACACAAGGCACACTGTGTACCAAGAGGTAGATCGCGACGAGGATGAGCGCTTGAGTACTCTAACCAAGAACTTTCTAGAGTTCATTTTCACGGATGAAAACTCTTCTTAAGGGGGGAGTAATGTTATGTACCTTCCAGCCTTCGAGACCATCTACTGGAGCATGGGTGGCGAGCGAGCCGATGTTCAGGGGGGAGG